>NC_092758.1:71258138-71548614 GCF_047496795.1 Chiloscyllium punctatum | reverse complement strand
CCCCACCCCCCGCCCCACACCCTCCCCTCCTCCCGCCCCACACCCTCCCCTCCTCCCGCCCCACCCCCCACCTCACACCTTCCCCTCCTCCCGCCCCACACCCTCCCCTCCTCCCACCCCACCCCCCGCCCCACACCCTCCCCTCCTCCCGCCCCACCCCCCGCCCACACCCTCCCCTCCTCCTGCCCCACACCCTCCCCTCCTCCCGCCCCACCACACACTCTCCCCTCCTTCCGCCCCACCCCCCACTCTCCCCTCCTTCCCCCCCACCCCACACTCTCCCCTCCTTCCCCCCCCTCACCCCACACTCTCCCCTCCTTCCCCCCCACACCCCACACTCTCCCCTCCTTCCCCCCCACCCCACACTCTCCCCTCCTTCCCCCCCCACCCCACACTCTCCCCTCCTTCCCCCCCCACCCCACACTCTCCCCTCCTTCCACCCCCAACCCCACACTCTCCCCTCATTCCCCCCCACCCCACACTCTCCCCTCCTTCCCCCCCACCCCACACTCTCCCCTCCTTGCCCCCCCACAGTCTCCCCTCCTCCCGCCCCACCCACACTCTCCCCTCCTTCCGCCCCACCCCCCACTCTCCCCTCCTCGTGCCCCACCCCCCACTCTCCCCTCCTCGTGCCCGACCCCCCCACTCTCCCCTCCTCCCGCCCCACCCCCCACTCTCCCCTCCTCCCGCCCCACCCCCCACTCACCCCTCCTCCCGCTCCACCCCCCACTCTCCCCTCCTCCTACCCCACCCCCCGCCCCACACCCTCCACTCCTCCCGCCCCACACCCTCCCCTCCTCCCGCCCCACCCCCCACCCCACACCTTCCCCTCCTCCCGCCCCACCCCCCGCCCCACACCCTCCCCTCCTCCCGCCCCACCCCTTCCCCTCCTCCTGCCCCACCACCCGCCCCACACCCTCCCCTCCTCCCGCCCCACTCCCCGCCCCACACCCTCCCCTCCTCCCGCCCCACACCCTCCCCTCCTCCCGCCCCACCCCCCTCCCCTCCTCCCGCCCCACCCCCCGCCCCACACCCTCCCCTCCTCCAGCCCCATACCCTCCCCTCCTCCCGCCCCACCCCCCGCCCACACCCTCCCCTCCTCCCGCCCCACACCCTCCCCTCCTCCCGCCCCACCACACACTCTCCCCTCCTTCCGCCCCACCCCCCACTCTCCCCTCCTTCCCCCCCCCCACCCCACACTCTCCCCTCCTTCCCCCCCCCCCACCCCACACTCCCCTCCTTCCCCCCCACCCCACACTCTCCCCTCCTTCCCCCCCACCCCACACTCTCCCCTCCTTCCCCCCCACCCCACACTCTCCCCTCCTTCCCCCCCACCCCACACTCTCCCCTCCTTCCCCCCCACCCCACACTCTCCCCTCCCTTCCCCCCCCCACCCCACACTCTCCCCTCCTTCCCCCCCCACCCCACACTCTCCCCTCCTTCCACCCCCAACCCCACACTCTCCCCTCATTCCCCCCCCACCCCACACTCTCCCCTCCTTCCCCCCCACCCCACACTCTCCCCTCCTTCCCCCCCCACCCCACACTCTCCCCTCCTTCCCCCCCACCCCACACTCTCCCCTCCTTCCCCCCCCACCCCACACTCTCCCCTCCTTCCCCCCACACCCCACACTCTCCCCTCCTTCCCCCCCCACCCCACTCTCTCCCCTCCTTCCCCCCCCACCCCACACTCTCCCCTCCTTCCCCCCACCCCACACTCTCCCCTCCTTCCCCCCCCACCCCACATTCTCCCCTCCTTCCCCCCACCCCACACTCTCCTTTTCTTTCCCCCCTACACTCTCCCAGCTTCCCCCCTACACTCTCCCCGCCTTTCCCCCCACACTCTCCCCTCCTTCCCCTCACCCTCCCCTCCTTCCCCACACTCTCCCCTCCTTCCCCGCCACCCACACTCTCCCCTCCTTCCCCACACTCTCCCCTCCTTCCCCTCTCCCCTCCTTCCCCCTCTCCCTCCCCTCCTTCCCCCCACACTCTCCCCTCCTTTCCCCCCACCCCACACTCTCCCCTCCTTCCCACCCCACCCCACACTCTTCCCTCCATCCGCCCCACCCGCCGCCACACTCTCCCCTCCTTCCGCCCTACCCCCCACCACACACACTCCTTCCCCCCCACCCACACTATCCCCTCACCCCTGCCCACACTCTCCCCTCACCCCCGCCCACACTCTCCCCTCACCCCCGACTCTCGCCTCACCCCGCATTCTCTCCTTCCCCCCCACACCCTCCCCTCCTTCCCCCCTCACACACTCGTCCCTCCTTCCCACCTCACACCCTCGTCCCTCCTTCCCCCCTCACACACTCGCCCTTCATTCCCCCAACACACTCTCCCCTCCTTCCCCCAACGCACTCTCCCCTCCTTCCCCCCAACACACTCTCCCCTCCTTCCCCCAACGCACTCTCCCCTCCTCCCCCCCAACACACTCTCCCCTCCTCCCCTCCAACACACTCTACCCCCCTTACCCCACCACACATTCTCCCCTTCTCCGCACTCAGCCCCCACCACACACCCTCCCCTCCTCCGCCCTCAACCCCCACCACACACCCTCCCCTCCTCCGCCTCAACCCCCATCACACACCCTCCCCTCCTCCGCCCTCAACCCCCATCACACACCCTCCCCTCCTCCGCCCTCACCCCCACACACATCTCCCCTCCTTCCCCGATCCCCCACACTCTCCCCTCCTTTCCCCCCCCACCCCACACTCTCCCCTCCTTCCGCCCCACCCACCACACACTCTCCCCTCCTTCCGCCCCACCCCCCACCACACACTCTCCCCTCCTTCCGCCCAACCCCCCCACCACACACTCTCCCCTCCTTCCGCCCCACCCCACACCACACACACTCCCCTCCTTCCGCCCCACCCCCCCACCCCACACTCTCCCCTCCTTCACCCCCACCCCACACTCTCCCCTCCCCTCCCACCCTACACTCTCCCCTCCTTCCCCCCCCCACCCCACACCCTCCCCTCCTTCCACTCACCCCACACTCTCCCTTTCTTTCCCCCTACACTCTCCCCAGCTTCCCCCCCTACACTCTCCCCACCTTTCCCCCCACACTCTCCCCACCTTTCCCCCCACACTCTCCCCTCCTTCCCCACACTCTCCCCTCCTTCCCCCTCACCCTCCCCTCCTCCCCCCCACCCACACTCTCCCCTCCTTCCCCCTCACCCTCCCCTCCTTCCCCCAACCCACACCCTCCCTCCCTCCCTCCCTCCCCCCACCCACACTCTTCCCTCCCCCTCACCCACACTCTCCCCTCACCCCCGACTCTCGTCTCCCCCCCACACTCTCGCCTCACCCCGCTTTCACTCCTTCCGCCCCACACTCTCCCCTCCTTCCCCCCTCACACACACTCGTCCCTCCTTCCCCCGCTCACACACTCGCCCTTCCTTCCCCCAACACACTCTCCCCTCCTTCCCCCCAACAGACTCTCCCCTCCTTCCCCCCAACACACTCTCCTCTCCTCCCCCCCAACGTACTCTACCCCCCTTACCCTGCCACACATTCTCCCCTCCTCAGCACTCACCCCCCACCACACTCACCCCCCACCACACACTCTCCCCTCCTTCCCCCCACACCCCACACTCTCCCTCCTTCCCCCCACATCCCACACTCTCCCCTCCTTCACCCCCCACCCCACACTCTCCCCTCCTTCACCCCCCCCACCCCACACTCTCCCCTCCTTCACCCCCCCACCCCACACTCTCCCCTCCTTCACCCCCCCACCCCACACTCTCCCCTCCTTCACCCCCCACCCCACACTCTCCCCTCCTTCACCCCCCCACCCCACACTCTCCCCTCCTTCACCCCCCCACCCCACACTCTCCCCTCCTTCACCCCCCCACCCCACACTCTCCCCTCCTTCACCCCCCCCCCACCCCACACTCTCCCCTCCTTCCCCACCCACCCCACACTCTCCCCTCCTTCCCCCCCACCCCACACTCTCCCCTCCTTCCCCCCCCACCCCACATTCTCCCCTCCTTCCCCCCCACCCCACACTCTCACCTCCTTCCCCCCCCACCCCACATTCTCCCCTCCTTCCCCCCCACCCCACACTCTCCTTTTCTTTCCCCCCTACACTCTCCCCCAGCTTCCCCCCTACACTCTCCCCTCCTTCCCCCTCACTCTCCCCTCCTTCCCCACACTCTCCCCTCCTTCCCCCCCACCCACACTCTCCCCTCCTTCCCCACACTCTCCCCTCCTTCCCCCTCTCCCTCCCCTCCTTCCCCCCCACACTCTCCCCTCCTTTCCCCCCACCCCACACTCTCCCCTCCTTCCCACCCCACCCCACTCTTCCCTCCATCCGCCCCACCCGCCGCCACACTCTCCCCTCCCTCCGTTCTACCCCCACCACACACACACTCCTTCCCCCCCTCCCACACTATCCCCTCACCCCTGCCCACACTCTCCCCTCACCCCCGCCCACACTCTCCCCTCACCCCCGACTCTCGCCTCACCCCGCATTCTCTCCTTCCCCCCCACACCCTCCCCTCCTTCCCCCCTCACACACTCGTCCCTCCTTCCCACCTCACACCCTCGTCCCTCCTTCCCCCTCACACACTCGCCCTTCATTCCCCCAACACTCTCCCCTCCTTCCCCCCAACACACTCTCCCCTCCTTCCCCCCAACACACTCTCCCCTCCCTTCCCCCAACGCACTCTCCCCTCCTCCCCCCCAACACACTCTCCCCTCCTCCCCCCCAACACACTCTATCCCCCTTACCCCACCACATATTCTCCCCTCCTCCGCACTCAGCCCCCACCACACACCCTCCCCTCCTCCGCCCTCAACCCCCACCACACACCCTCCCCTCCTCCGCCTCAACCCCCACCACACACCCTCCCCTCCTCCGCCTCAACCCCCACCACACACCCTCCCCCTCCTCCGCCCTCAACCCCCACCACACACCCTCCCCTCCTCCGCCCTCAACCCCCACCACACACCCTCCCCTCCTCCGCCCTCAACCCCCACCACACACCCTCCCCTCCTCCGCCTCAACCCCCACCACACACCCTCCCCTCCTCCGCCCTCACCCCCACACACATCTCCCCTCCTTCCCCGATCCCCCACACTCTCCCCTCCTTTCCCCCCCCACTACACACTCTCCCCTCCTTCCGCCCCACCCCCCACCATACACTCTCCCCTCCTTCCGCCCCACACCCACCACACACTCTCCCCTCCTTCCGCCCCACCCCCCACCATACACTCTCCCCTCTTTCCGCCCCCACCCCCCACCACACACTCTCCCCTCCTTCCGCCCCACCCCCCCACCCACACTCTCCCCTCCCCTCCCACCCTACACTCTCCCCTCCTTCCCCCCCCACCCCACACCCTCCCCTCCTTCCCCTCACCCCACACTCTCCCTTTCTTTCCCCCCTACACTCTCCCCAGCTTCCCCCCCTACACTCTCCCCGCCTTTCCCCCCACACTCTCCCCTGCTTTCCCCCACACTCTCCCCTCCTTCCCCACACTCTCCCCTCCTTCCCCCCTCACCCTCCCCTCCTCCCCCCCACCCACACTCTCCCCTCCTTCCCCCTCACCCTCCCCTCCTTCCCCCAACCCACACCCTCCCTCCCTCCCTCCCCCCACCCACACTCTGCCCTCCCCCTCACCCACACTCTCCCCTCAACCCCGACTCTCGTCTCCCCCCCACACTCTCGCCTCACCCCGCTTTCACTCCTTCCCCCCCCACACTCTCCCCCTCCTTCCCCCCTCACACACTCGTCCCTCCTTCACCCCCCACCCCACACTCTCCCCTCCTTCACCCCCCCACCCCACACTCTCCCCTCCTTCACCCCCCCGCCCCACACTCTCCCCTCCTTCACCCCCCCCGCCCCACACTCTCCCCTCCTTCACACCCCCCGCCCCACACTCTCCCCTCCTTCACCCCCCCGCCCCACACTCTCCCCTCCTTCACCCCCCCCACCCCACACTCTCCCCTCCTTCACCCCCCCACCCCCACACTCACCCCTCCTTCACCCCCCCACCCCACACTCTCCCCTCCTCACCCCCCCACCCCACACTCTCCCCTCCCACACCCCGCACCCCCACACTATCCCCTCCCACCCCCCCACCCACACTCTCCCCTCCCTCCCCCCCACCCCACACTCTCCCCTCCTTCACCCCCACCCTCACTCTCCCCTCACCCCCACCCTCACTCTCCCCTCCCCTCCACACCCACACCCACACCTCCCCCTCCACCCCACACCCACACTCTCCCCTCCACCCCACACCCACACTCTCCCCTCCACCCCACACCCACACTCTCCCCTCCACCCAACACTCTCCCCTCCTTCCCCCCGACACTCTCCCCTCCTTCCCCCCCATCCCACACTCTCCCCTCCTTCCCCCCCACCCCACACTCTCCCCTCCTTCCCCCCCCAACCCCACACTCTCCCCTCCTTCCCCCCCCACCCCACACTCTCCCCCTCCCACCCCCCGCACCCCACACTATCCCCTCCCACCCCCCCACCCCACACTCTCCCCTCCCTCCCCCCCACCCCACACTCTCCCCCTCCCTCCCCCCCACCCCACACTCTCCCCCTCCCTCCCCCCCCACCCCACACTCTCCCCTCCTTCACCCCTACCCTCACTCTCCCCTCACCCCCACCCTCACTCTCCCCTCCCCTCCACCCCACACCCACACTCTCCCCTCCACCCCACACCCACACTCTCCCCTCCACCCCACACCCACACTCTCCCCTCCACCCCACACCCACACTCTCCCCTCCACCCCACACCCACACTCTCCCCTCCACACAACACTCTCCCCTCCACCCAACACGCTCCCCTCCTTCCCCCCCGACACTCTCCCCTCCTTCCCCCCCATCCCACACTCTCCCCTCCTTCCCCCCCACCCCATACTCTCCCCTCCTTCCCCCCCCACCCCACACTCTCCCCTCCTCCCCCCCCACCCCACACTCTCCCCTCCTTCCCCCCCCCACCCCACACTCTCCCCTCCTTCCCCCCCCCACCCCACACTCTCCCCTCCTTCCCCCCACCACACACTCTCCCCTCCTTCCCCACACTCTCCCCTCTTTCACCCCTTCCCCACACTCTCCCCTCCTTCACCCCCCCACCCCACACTCTCCCCTCCCACCCCCCCGCACCCCACACAATCCCCTCCCACCCCCCACCCCACACTCTCCCCTCCTCCCACCCACCCCACACTCTCCCCTCCTTCACCCCCACCCTCACTCTCCCCTCACCCCCACCCTCACTCTCCCCTCCCCTCCACCCCACACCCCACACTCTCCCCTCCACCCCACACCCACACTCTCCCCTCCACCCCACACCCACACTCTCCCCCTCCACCCCACACCCACACTCTCCCCTCCACCCAACACTCTCCCCTCCACCCAACACGCTCCCCTCCTTCACCCCCGACACTCTCCCCTCCTTCCCCCCCATCCCACACTCTCCCCTCCTTCCCCCCCACCCTACACTCTCCCCTCCTTCCCCCCCCACCCCACACTCTCCCCTCCTTCCCCCCCCCACCCCACACTCTCCCCTCCTTCCCCCCCCACCCCACACTCTCCCCTCCTTCCCCCCCCACCCCACACTCTCCCCTCCTTCCCCCCCCCCCCCCCCCCCCCCACCCCACACTCTCCCCTCCTTCCCCCCCCCACCCCACACTCTCCCTCCTTCCCCCCCCCCACTCCACACTCTCCCCTCCTTCCCCCCACCCCACACTCTCCCCTCCTTCCCCACACTCTCCCCTCCTTCACCCCTTCCCCACACTCTCCCCTCCTTCACCCAACCCCACACTCTCCCCTCTCCCCCCCCCCACCCACACTCTTCCCTCTCACCCACCCACACTCTTCCCTCTCCCCCATTCTTCCCTCTCCCCCACCCACACTCTTCCCTCTCCCCCACCCACTCTCCCCTCCCCCAACATTCTCTCTGTCCCCCCCCACACTCTCCCCTCCTTCCCCCCACCCCACACTCTCCCCTCCTCTGCCCTCAACCCCCACCACACACTCTCCCCTCCTTAGCCTCACCCCCCCGCACACACACTCTCCCCTCCTTAGCCTCACCCCCACCACACACTCCCCACTCCTTCCGTCCCCCACCCCCACCACACACTCTCCCCTCCTTCCGCCCCCACCCCCACACTCTCCCCTCCTCCGCCCTCACCCCCACACACTCTCCCCTCCTTCCCCCTCCCCCACACTCTCCCCTCCTTCCCCGCCCCCACACTCTCCCCTCCTTCCCCCGCCCCCACACTCTCCCCTCCTTCCCCCCCACCCCACACTCTCCCCTCCTTCCCCTGCCACACATTCTCCCCTCCTTCGCACTCAGCCCCCACCACACTCTCCCCTCCTTCCGCCCCCACCCCCACCACACACTCTCACCTCCTCTGCCCTCAACCCCCAACATACACACTCCCCTCCTTAGCCTCACCCCCCCCGCACCACACACTCTCCCCGCCTTCCGCCCCCACCCCCACCACACACTGTCCCCTCCTCTGCCCTCAACCCCCACCACACACTCTCCCCTCCTTAGCCTCACCCCCCCGCACCACACACTCTCCCCTCCTTCCGCCCCCACCCCCACCACACACTCTCCCCTCCTTCCGCTCCCACCCCCACCACACACTCTCCCCTCCTTCCTCTGCCACACATTCTCCCCTCCTTCGCACTCAGCCCCCACCACACTTACCCCCCACCACGCACTCTCCCCTCCTCCGCCATCAACCCCCCACCACGCACTCTCCCCTCCTCCGCCCTCAACCCCCACCACGCACTCTCCCCTCCTCCGCCCTCAACACCCACCACACACTCTCCCCTCCTTCCGCTCCCACCCCCACCACACACTCTCCCCTCCTCCGCCCTCAACCCCCACCACACACTCTCCCCTCCTCCGCCCTCAAACCCCACCACACACTCTCCCCTCCTTGGCCTCACCCTCCCCCCACCACACACTCTCCCCATCTTCCGCCCCACACCCCCACCACACACTCTCCCCATCTTCCGCCCCACCCCCACCACACACTCTCACCTCCTTCCGCCCCACACTCTCCCCTCCTTCCCCCCCACCCACACACTCTCCCCTCCTTTCCCCCCCACACCCCACACTCTCCCCTCCTTCCCCCCACACCCCACACTCCCCTCCTTCACTCCCCCACACCACACTCTCCCCCTCCCACCCCACACTCTCCCCTCCTTCCCCCCCACCCCACACTCTCCCCCCCTTTCCCCCCCACCCCACACTCTCCCCTCCTTCCCCCCCACCCCACACTCTCCCCTCCTTCCCCCCCCACCCCACACTCTCCCCTCCTTCCCCCCCCCCACCCCACACTCTCCCCTCCTTCCCCCCCACCCCACACTCTCCCCTCCTTCCCCCCCCACCCACACTCTCCCCTCCTTCCCTCCCACCCCACACTCTCCCCTCCTTCCCTCCCACCCCACACTCTCCCCTCCTTCCCCCCCCACCCCACACTCTCCCCTCCTTCCCCCCCCCACCCCACACTCTCCCCTCCTTCCCCCCCCACCCACACTCTCCCCTCCTTCCCCCCCACCCCACACTCTCCCCTCCTTCCCCCCCACCCCACACTCTCCCCTCCTTCCCCCCCCACCCCACACTCTCCCCTCCTTCCCCCCCACCCCACACTCTCCCCTCCTTCCCCCCCACCCCACACTCTCCCCTCCTTCCCCCCCCACCCCACACTCTCCCCTCCTTCCCCCCCACCCCACACTCTCCCCTCCTTCCCCCCCACCCCACACTCTCCCCTCCTTCCCCCCCCACCCCACACTCCTCCCCTCCTTCCCCCCCCACCCCACACTCTCCCCTCCTTCCCCCCCACCCCACACTCTCCCCTCCTTCCCCCCCACCCCACACTCTCCCCTCCTTCCCCCCCACCCCACACTCTCCCCTCCTTCCCCCCACCCCACACTCTCCCCTCCCACCCCCCCACCCCACACTCTCCCCCCCCACCCCCACTCTCCCTCACCCCACACCCACACTCTTCCCCTCCACCCCACACCCACACTCTCCCCTCCACCCCACACCCTCCCTTCCACCCCACACCCACACTCTCCCCCTCCACCCCACACCTACACTCTCCCCTCCACCCCAAACCCACACTCTCCCCTCCACCCAACACTCTCCCCTCCACCCCACACGCTCCCCTCCTTCCCCCCCGACACTCTCCCCTCCTTCCCCCCCCATCCCACACTCTCCCCTCCTTCCCCCCCACCCCACACTCTCCCCTCCTTCCCCACACTCTCCCCTCCTTCACCCCAACCCCACACTCTCCCCTCCCCCCCACCCACACTCTTCCCTCTCCCCCACCCACACTTTCCCCCCCCCCCACACTCTCCCCTCCCTCCCAACTCTCGCCTCCCCCACACACTATCGCCTCCCCCAACATTCTCTCTGTCCCCCCCCACACTTTCCCCTCCTTCCCCCCTCACACACACGCCCTTCCTTCCCCCCAACACACTCTCCTGTCCTCCCCCCCACTTACTCTACCCCCTTACCCCGCCACACATTCTCCCCTCCTTCGCACTCAGCCCCCACCACACTCACCCCCCACCACACACTCTCCCCACCTTAGCCTCACCCCCCCGCACCACACACTCTCCCCTCCTTCCGCCCCCACCCCCACCACACACTCTCCCCTCCTTCCGCCCCCACCCCCACCACACACACTCTCCCCTCCTTCCGCCCCCACCCCCACCCCACACTCTCCCCTCCTCCGCCCTCAACCCCCACCACACACTCTCCGCTCCTCCGCCCCCACCCCCACCACACACTCTCCCCTCCTCCGCCCTCCCCCCACACTCTCCCCTCCTCCGCCCCCACCCCACACACTCCCCTCCTTCCCCTGCCACACATTCTCCCCTCCTTCACACTCAGCCCCCACCACACTTACCCCCCACCACGCACCTCTCCCCTCCTCCGCCCTCAACCCCCGCCACGCACTCTCCCCTCCTCCGCCCTCAACCCCCGCCACGCACTCTCCCCTCCTCCGCCCTCAGCCCCCGCCACGCTCTCTCCCCTCCTCCGCCCTCAGCCCCCGCCACGCACCCTCCCCCCCCAAACTCTCCCCTCCTTCCCCGCCCCCACACTCTCCCCTCCTTCCCCCCACCCCACACTCTCCCCTCCTTCCCCCCCAGACTCTTCCCTCCTTTGCCCCCACCCCACACTCTCCCCTCCTTTGCCCCCACCCCACACTCTCCCCTCCTTCCCCCCCCACACTCTCCCCTCCTTCCCCCCCCCACCCCACACTCTCCCCTCCTTACCCCCCCCACCCCACACTCTCCCCTCCTTCCCCCCCCAGACTCTCCCCTCCTTTACCCCCTCCCCACTCTCTCCCCTCCTTCCCCACTCTCTCCCCTCCTTCCTCCCTACCCTCCCCTCCTTCACCCCAACCCCACACTCTCCCATCCCCCCCACCCACACTCTCCCCTCCCCACCCACACTCTCCCCTCCCTCCCACCCACATTCTCCCCCTCCCCCCCCACCCACATTCTCCCCTCCCCCCCAATTATCGCCTCCCCCCACACTCTCCCCTCCACACTCTTCCCCTCCTTCCCCCCTCACACACTCGCCCCTCCTTCCCCCTCACACACTCGCCCCTCCTTCCCCCCTCACACACTCACCCCTCCTTCCCCCTCACACACTCACCCCTCCTTCCCCCCTCACACACTCGCCCCTCCTTCCCCCCTCACACACTCGCCCCTCCTTCCCCCCTCACACACTCGCCCCTCCTTCCCCCCTCACACACTCGCCCCTCCTTCCCCCCTCACACACTCGCCCCTCCTTCCCCCTTCACACACTCGCCCCTCCTTCCCCCCTCACACACTCGCCCCTCCTTCCCCCCCTCACACACTCGCCCCTCCTTCCCCCCTCACACACTCGCCCCCTCCTTCCCCCCCTCACACTCGCCCCCTCCTTCCCCCCACACACTCGCCCCCTCCTTCCCAACACACTCTCCCCCTCCTCCCCCCCAACTTACTCTACCCCCTTACCCTGCCACACATTCTCCCCTCCTCTGCCCTCACCCCCACCACACACTCTCCCCTCCTTCCACCCCACCCCCCACCACACACACTTCCCTCTTTCCTCCCCACCCCCCCACCACACACACTCCCCTCCTTCCTCCCCAACCCCCACCATACACACTCCCCTCCTTCCGCCCCACCCCCCAACACACACTCTCCCCTCCTTCCGCTCCACCCCCACCACACACTCTCCCCTCCTCCGCCCTCAACCCCCACCACACACTCTTCCCTCCTCCGCCCTCACCCCCACACACTCTCCCCTCTTTCCCCGCCTCACACACCCTCCCCTCCTTCCCCCCACCAGTCTCCCGTCCTTCCTCTCTACCTCTTTCACTCGCACACATGCACACACTCTCTCCTTCTCTGTCATTCTCACACCAGCTTGCGTGCACTCACTCTGTCTCTCACACAATTGAGTGTGCACTCTCTCAGACTGTCACATAAATGTCCCCGCACACTCTTTGTCTTCCTGTCACACACACGTGTGGATACACTCTCTCCCTCTGTATGTCACACACACACTCTCACGTACTCTCTCTCTGTGTTATGACACAGGGTAAACCTCCCAGCTAATTTAAACCAGCCAAACAGAAAAGATTCAGCCCGAGCTGTAATCTGTTAAAATTCGAGAAGCAAAGAACTATCCCAAAAGTCACTATTTAAAGTACAACAAAGTTAAGAACTTTATTCTTTAAGTCTAACAGAGAACATTAACTAACAACTACAACTCCTTTCTCTTAAACCTACCTTTTACAATATTGGTCTGTTCAAAATCCCGATTACAACTGACAGAAAAAAATCACGTTTCAAGTCCAGTCAGCTTTACTGAATGTCCTCTGTAGATTCTCTCTCCAAGTTGGTTTCGATAGTTTTTTCTCTGCAAACTCCTTCTCCAGACAGGTACCTCTCAGAGAGTTCTTAGTAGCAGCCAACATCTGTTGGTCCATTGGCAGTTCTCTTTATCGCTCTGGCTAACTGTTCAAAATGTCTGATATTTATACCCCAAAACATTGGATTGTTTCATTGGCTTTAATATTATCAAAATACTAAATTCATACTTGATTGCAGTTTGGTATCGTGCGGCATAATTTAATCTGATTGGCCAAATTTGAATTTGTTTTTATCTCATGGCAACCCATTTACTCTAGCTGTTTCAACCAAATGTTATATTGTTACCTTGTTCCGGACTCTCTGTGCCGCTCTAAGTCCTTTCTAGCTTTTCAACTATCTTAAACATACAGTACGCCTACATCTTCGTAACTCTATGTCACACACAGGCACGCGCACACCCTCTCCCTCTCTATGTTACACACAGGTGTGGGCATACATTCTGTCTATGTTACACACAGGTGTGTGTGCACTCTTTCCCTCTCTATGTCACACACGCGCATGTACACAATCTCCCTCTATGTCACACACAGGTGCGTGCATACTCTTTCCCGCTCTGTCACACAAGCATGCGCACTCTTTCCCTCTCTGCCCCATACACACACAAATGCACTCTCTCCCTCTCCTTGTCACACACACACGTGTGTGCACACTCCCTCTCTGACATTCTCACAGTCACACCTGCACTCCCTCCCTTTGTTACACACATGCATGTATTTTCTTCCTCTCTTTGTCGGTCATAAACGGGAGTCTGTCACATATGCACGTGTACACCCGCTCCCTTTCTCTATCATCTCACATTTGCGCAAGCACTCTCTCCCTACATGAAACACACATGAGTGTGCCAACTGGCCCTCTCTCTCTCACACACATGAACACGCACTCTCTCCCTTTCTGTCACAGAAGCACACACTCACTCCCTCTCTGTCACATACATGCATGCACACTCTGCCTCTCTGCGCACATTCTGTCACACATACATGGGCACAATCTCTCCCTCTCTGTCACTCTCACACGTGAGCACTCTCCTTTTCTCGGTCATTCTCACACAAATGCGTGCATTCTCTCCCGGTCACATGTGCATGTGCACTCTCTCCCTCTCTCTGTCACACACGCTTGTGCATTCTCTCTCTCTCTCTGTCATACACATGCATGTGCACACTTTCCATCTCTCTGTTACACACATGCATGCGCACCCTCTTCCTCATTTTTACATTCATGCCCACATTCTCTCCCTCTCTCTGTCACACAAATGTGTGCATACTCTCGCCCCCTCTGTCAATCTCTCACACGTGCTCACACTCTCCCTCTGTCAGATATGTGCACACACTCTCTGACTCTCTTTCACATACGTGCACATACCCTCTCACTGTCACAGATATGTGCACACACACTTTTCCTCTCTGTAACACACAAGCGGGCACACGGTCTTCCTCTCTCTATAACTCTCACATGCGTGTGCACGGTCTCTCGCTGTGCCACACACAGGCATGTACACTCTCTCCTTCTCTGTGTCACAAATGCTCATGCATTCTGTGAGCATAAAAGGTATAGTAAGTTTGCTGATGACACCAAAATTGGAGGTGTAGTGGACAGTGAAGAAGGTTACCTCAGATTAAAACGGGATCTTGATCAGATGGGCCAATGGGCTGAAAATTGGCAGATGGAATTTAATTTAGATAAATGTGAGGTGCTGCATTTTGGGAAGGCAAATCTCAGCAGGATTTATACACTTAATGGTAAGGTCCTTGGAGTGTTGCTGAACAAAGAGACCTTGGAGTGCAGGTTCATAGCTCCTTGAAAATGGAGTTGCAAGGAGATAGGAGAGTGAAGAAGGCGTATGGTATGCTTTCCTTTATTAGTCAGAGTATTGAGTACAGGAGTTGGGAGGTCGTGTTGCAACTGTATAGGACATTGGTTAGGCTATTGTTAGAATATTGTGTGCAATTCTGGTCTCCTTCCTATCGGAAGGATGTCGTGAAACTTGAAAGAGTTCAGAAAAGATTTACAAGGATGTTGCCAGGATTGGAGGATTTGAGGTACAAGGCTGAATAGGCTGGGGCTATTTTCCCTGGAATGTCAGAGGCTGAGGGGTGACCTTGTAGAGGTTTACAAAATTATGAGGGGCATGGATAGGGTAAATAGACAAGGTCTTTTCCCTGGGGTGGGAGAGTCCAGAACCAGAGGGCATATGTTTAGGGTGAGAGGGGAAAGATATAAAAGAGACCTAAGGGGCAACTTTTTCACGCAGAGGGTGGTACGTGTATGGAATGAGCTGCCTGAGGAAGTGGTGGAGGCTGGTACAATTGTAGCATTTAAAAGGCATCTGAATGGGTATGTGAATAGCAAGGGTTTGGAGGGATATGGGCCAGGTGCTGGCAGGTGGGACTAGATTGGGTTGGGATATCTGGTCGGCATGGACAAGTTGGACCGAAAAGTCTGTTTCCATGCTGTACATCTCAGTGACTCTTCCTCTCTCTATCACACACTCGCATGCACACTCTCTGCTGTCACACACATGCTCAAACTGTCCCTCTCTCTATCACAGACATGTGCACACACTTTCTCACTATCACATATATGCACGCATGCGCTCTCTCCCTCTTTGTCACACACACGTGCACGCACTCTCTCATTCTCTCTGTCACATGTCTGTGCACTCTCTCCCTCTATTGCACTCTCAGATGGATGCAATCTCTCCCCCTCTCTATTGCTCTCACACAGGTATGCACACTCTCCCCTCTGTCACTCTCACAGAGGCACGCATGCACTCTCTCCATCTGTCACTCTCACACAAATGTGCACGCACTCTCTCCATTTTTGTCACGCGCACGTACACTTGCTCCCTCTCCATGTCTCTCACACACATACACTCTCTCCCTCTATCATACACTCACATTCACGTGAGCACTCTCATACCTCTGTCACACACAAGTGCATGCACACGCACTCTCTCCTTCTGTCACACAGACACATGTGCGCACACTCTGCCTCCCTGTTACATACACATGCGTGCACAGTCTCTCCCTTTCTGTCACACAAGCACACACTCTCTCCCTCTCTGTCACACATGCATGCACTCTCTTCCTCTCTCTGGTACTCTTAACATAGGTGCGCACTCTCCCTTTCTGTAACGCTCACACATGTGCGTGCATTCTCGCCCCCTCTATCACACACAGGCATGTACACTCTCTCCCTCTCTTTATCACTTACACACATGTTCACTCTCCCTCTCTGTCACAGACATGTGCACACACTCCCTCCCCCTCTCTTTTACATACATGCACACATGCACTCTCTCACTCTGTCAGACATGTGCACGCTCTCCCTTTCTCAGTCACACACAAGCACGCATGCACACTCCCTGTCACACACATGTGCATGCACTTTGTCACATATGCACCTGCATTCTCTCTGTCTGTCACACATGTGCATTGTGTCACACACACGTGCATGCACTCTCTCCCTCTGTCACACTCACACAGGCGTGCACACTCTCAGTCTCTCTGTCACAGACACATGCGTACTCTTCCCCCTCAGCCTCACACACATGCATGCATTCTCTCCATCTCTTTGTCACTCACACACATGCTTAAACTCTCCTTCTGTCACAGACAAGGTACACACACTCTCCCTGTTACACACAAACACACGCATGCTCTTCCTCTGTCACATACATATTCACGCACTCTCCCTCTATCACTTTCACACACGCGTGCAGTCTCCCTTTCTGTCTCACACATACTTGCACACTCTCTCTATCTCTATCACTCTCACCTTCTGTCACTCTCAGACAAGTGCCCACTTGCTCTCTCTGTCACTCTCACAGAGTTGGGAGTGCATTCTCTCCCTCTCTCTGTCACAAACACACGCACACACTAACTCCATTTCAATCCCACAAAGAACAAAGAAAATTTACAGCCCAGGAAAAGCCCTTCAGCCGTCCAAGCCTGAGTCGATCCAAATGTACTGTCTAAACTTGGTTGGTCAATTCCTAAGCATCTGTATCCCTCTGCTCCCCACCTACTCATGCATCTGTCCAGACGCATCTTAAATGAATCTACCTTGCCTGCCTCTACCACCTCTACTGGCAATGCATTCCAAATGCCCACCACCCTCTGTGTGAAGTACTTGCCGCATGTATCCCCCTTAACTTTCCACCTCTCACCTTGAAAGTGTGTCCTCTCGTTACTGAATCCTTCACCCTGGGAAAAAGCTTGCCTCCATCCACCCTGTCTCTATCCTTCATGATTTTGTAAACCTCACATCAGGTCCCCACTCAATTTCGTTTTTTCTAATGAAAACAAACCTAATCTGCTCAACCTCCCTTCATAGCTAGCACCTTCCATACCAGGCAACATCCTTCTCTGCACCCTCTCCAAAGTGTCCACATCCTTTTGGTAATGTGGCGACCAGAACTGTACACAGTATTCTAAATGCAGACGAACCAATGTCTTGCACAATTTTAACATGCCTTGCCAGCTCTTCTACTCAATACCCCCTCCAGTGAAGGTAAGCATACTTTCTGCCTTCTTGACCACTCTATCCACCTGTGCAGCAACCTTCAGGGCACAATGGACCCGCACTCCCAGCCCTCTCTGCCCATCAACTTTTCCCAAGGCTCTACCATTCATTGTATAATTCGCTCTAGAATTAGTCTTGCCTAAATGCATCACCTCACATTTGTCTGGATTGAACTCCATCTGCCACTTTTTTCCGCCCAACTCTCCAGTCTATCTATATCCTCCTGTATTCTCTGACAGCCCCTTATGCTTTCTGCTACTCCACCAATCTTCGTGTCATCTGCAAACATGCTGATCATACCAACAGTGCCCTCTTCCAGATCATTTATATATATCACAAACAACAGTGGCCCCAACACTGACCACTGTGGAACACCACTGGTCACCTTTCTCCATTTCGAGAAACTCCCTTCAACTCCTACTCTTTGTCTCCTGTTGCTCAACTAGTTCTTTCTCCACCGAGATAGAACACCCTGCACACCATGTGACTTCACCTTCTTCATTAATCTACCATGGGGAGCCTTATCAAACGCCTTACTGAAGTCCATATATATGACATCAACAGCCCTTCCTTCATCTATCAACTTGGTCACTTGCTCGAAGAACTCTATTCAGTCGATAAGGCACGATCTCCCCAAAACAAAACCATGTTGCCTATCACTGATAAGCCCATTCTTTGCTAAATATAAATAGATCCTATCCCTCCATACATTCCCCATCAACTTTCCCCCACCGACGTCGCACTGGTCTGTAGTTACCGGGGGGGGGGGGGGTCCACTGTGAGAGTGACAGTGATTGGGGATTACTGTGAGACTGATGGGGGGTCACTGTGAGAGTTATGGGGTCACTGTGAGAGTGACAGTGATTGGGGGGGGGGGGGAGTCACTGTGAGAATGATGTAGGGGTCACAGTGCCAGTGATGGGGGATCATTGTGGAAAAAAAAGGGCAGCACGGTGGCATAGTGGTTAGCACTGCTGCCTCACAGCGCCAGAGACCCAGGTTCAATTCCCGCCTCAGGCGACCGTCTGTGTAGAGCTTGGCCATTCTCCCCGTGTATGCGGGGTTTCCTCCGGGTGCTCCGGTTTCCTCCCACCGTCCAAAAATGTGCAGATTAGGTGAATTGGCCATGCTAAATTGCCCGCAGTGTTAGGTGAAGGGGTAAATGTAGGGGTCTGGGTCTGGGTGGGTTGCGCTTCGGCGGGTCGGTGTGAACTTGTTTGGCTGAAGGACCTGTTTCCACACTGTAAGTAATCTAATCTACCCTTCTTGTACAGGGGGACAACATGAGCAACCTTCCAGTCAGTCGACACATCACCACAAAGATATCTGTCAGGGCCCCAGCTACTTCCTCGCACTCTGTCACATGCACAATGTCTCTATCATACGTGTGTTCACTCTGTCCCACGTGCGCAATCATATGCACTCTGCCACGTGTGCTGTCACATACACATGCTCTGTCATGCACGTGCATGTGTTGTCACCCACAAGCGCACTCTCACGCTGTCACACACAGTCTGTCACATGAGCACACTCTTTTCACATGCACTCTTTGTCAAATGCACATGCACTCCAGCATGCGCACACAAACTGTCACTCGCGCACTGTCACAGGCACGTGCTCTGTCAGATGTACCGTGTCTCACAGGCACACACTCTGTGTCACGTGCGCTCAGTGTCTCTGTCACACAGACGTGCATTCTGTCACATGCATGGGCACTGTTAAGTGCATGCATGCTTTCTATCACAGGTACACGCTCTGACTCACGCACGTACAATCTCTGTCACATGTGCACACTGTTGCACACCCACATGCTGTCACACGGCCATGCATGCTCTCTCTATCACTCACCTGGTGTCACGCACGCGCATAGTCACGTGCAGCGCACTCTGTAGTACACACATGCACTCTATCACACGTGTGCACATGCAGTGTCTCGTGCACTGTGTCACGCTCACGCACAGGGTTTAGATCAGAGTGGTGCTGGAAAAGCACAGCAGGTTTCGGGCAAAAGCCCAGAGTGCACATTCTGTCATATGCACTCTCCCTGTTACTCGCTCGCGCTCTGATTCTCCCGCTCCTCGGATGCTGCCTGCCCTGCTGTGCTTTTCCAGCACCGCACTGATCGAGAGCCCGATCTCACTGTCACGCGCCCATGCACTCTCATTCTGTCACACGCGCGCGCGCACTGTCATGTGCACGATCAGCCATACACGTAAACGCACCGTCATGCATATGCACACTCTGTCACACGCGCGCTCCCTCTCTCACCCGCCCAAACACTTTCCGCGCGTCCTCTGTGTCACGTGTTCCTCCTGCCGCCCGGGACACGTGATGTCACAGAGCGATGACGCGCAGTGGCGCGGTGACGTGTTTCCGGTTTGCCTGTTGGCTGCCTGAAGCCGGAGCGATCTTGAGGAGAGGGAGAGGGTGCGGATTGAGGGCTTGGACACATTGCAGGGCAGAGACCACTGAACAGTACGGTATTGCGGCCTTACCACGGACACAACAAAGTAAAGAGCCGGCTTAACGGCAGAGTGAGTGTGGAGTTGGGAATCCGACATCACAGACTCAAAAGGCCGTTAGCCTGACGGCTACATCCGGGAGATGTATGGTCAGCGCACGGCCTGATGGGAGAGGGGCAAAGGGGGCGGGGCCTGGACAATATGGGGCGGGGTCTGCATTGAGGTGATTGGAGCGTGATGTTTGGATGGTGCGGAACCTGATTGTGTGGGGCAGGAGCAGGTTATGCAGCACCTCGGAGGGTGGAGGGGTGATTGGATGCTGGGTCACGGGGCAGGCCCAGAGGGCTGTAGGAGGCGGGGACTGGGCCATGCTAAATAAGGGCGGGGTCATGGCTTAGCGCATCCCCAGGACAAAGGAGGCGGGGGGTTGGTGTGTGGGGTCAGGCCGTAGAGCGAGCTCCGGGCAAATGCGGTACTCTTCCGGTAATAGGAGACTGTGTCTAAATGGTGGGGGCTGTACTAGGACAGTATGGCCGTGGTCTGGATGGGGAAGAGCCATGGATGTTTGGGTGGGACTAGGGTAATCGGTCGGGTATCAAGAATTTGGGCGAGGCTAGGGTAATAGGTAGTTTCCCTCAGGGCATCGCCAGATGATCCCTCTTGGTGGGGTGCGGGGTTAAGTGGGACTGGGTCTTCAATGTTTGTCCGAAGGGATAGCGTCAGATAGGACTTGATGTTGCCTGGGAAAGTGAACTGGCTGTTATTTGGTGAGGTTCAGTTTGGCTAGGGGTAGGTGTAATGTGTTGGGCCTGAAGAGCTTTCAAAATCAGGCCTGGGCTTTGGCTGGTGTGGTGAAAGTATGGGACCAGTGGTGGACTACTGTGTCTTATCGCCAGATCCAAAGGAAGAAGGGGGGTGGACTGTGTTTAAAACCACACAACTCCTGGAGTCCATAGAACTCCCTTTCATAGCTGGTGTTTGCCTTGCCCCTTCTTTGCCCTCTGATGTTAGTGCTCCATTGTTGCAAAATTTGTTTTTGATCTGTGCTGAGGTGATAGCCCTGACATGATAGTGAAGTGCTTGTGTGTGTATTTGGAGGGTGGTGGTTTGATCTGGCTGTTAATTGACAGCTCTCACCCTGCTCCATTCAGTTGATTTAAGTGAAAAATGAGCTTGAGCTGATGGGATTTCTTTACAGGTTGGTTGCTGCTTTTGTCTTGGAGTGATTATTCCTGTGGCTGGGTGCTCCTTGCTCTTGTTCAAGGGGTAAGTGAATATATTGGGAACAACTCCATTGATTCAGTGAATACCTTTTTGAAGGATTGAAGTAGGGAGAAGGTCTTAAGCCTTGAGCATGTGATAGTGTCTGATTTTGTCTGATCTGGAGACATCTGACTTCCAGCAAAATCCTTACATACATTCCTCAAACTCATTGCATGGAGTAGTTGGCTGCCAAGACTGGATGCACTATTTCAGCCCTGCTTCCCTGGCTTTTCCCACTGTTCAATGGAGGCTGATTGATAAAGACATTAACCAGTGGGAGAAGTATCAAAAACCAGTGTACTTTTCAGATTGACTGACTTCTTTTCTGGCTGGATTAGTGGTGCTGGAAAAGCACAGCAGTTCAGCCAGCATCCGAGGAGCAGTAAAATTGACCTTTTGGGCCAAAGCTCTTCATCAGGAATACAGGCAGAGAGCCTGAAGGGTGGAGAGATAAGTGAGAGGAGGGTGGGGAGAAAGTAGCATAGAGCACAATAGGTGAGTGGGGGAGGGGATGAAGGTGATAGGTCAAGGAGGAGAGTGGAGTGGATAGGTGGAAAAGAAGATAAGCAGGTAGGACAAGTCATGGGAACGGTGCTGAGCTGGAAGCTTGGAACTGGGGTGAGGTGGTGGAAGGGGAAATGAGGAAACTGTTGAAGTCCACATTGATGCCCTGGGGTTGAAGTGTTCCGAGGCGGAAGGTGAGGCGTTCTTCCTCCAGGCGTTGGGTGGTGAGGGAGCAGCGGTGGAGGAGGCCCAGGATCTCCATGTCCTCAGCGGAGTGGGAGTTGAAATGTTGGGCCACAGGGTGGTGTGGTTGATGTTTCCTAAACCGCTCTGCTAGGAGGCGTTCAGTCTCCCCAATGTAGAGGAGACCGCATCGGGAGCAACAGATACAATAAATGATATTGGTGGATGTGCAGGTAAAACTTTGGATGTGGAAAGCTCCTTTCGGGCCATGGATGGAAGTGGAGGAGGTGTGGGTGCAGGTTTTGCAATTCCTGCGGTGGCAGGGGAAGGTGCCAGGACATGAGGGTGGGTTGTAGGGGGGCGTGGACCTGACCAGGTAGTCACGGAGGGAACGGTCTTTGCGGAAGGCGGAAAGGGGTGGGGAGGGAAATATATCCCTGGTGGTGGGGTCTGTTTGGAGGTGGTGGAAATGTTGGCGGATGATTTGGTTTATGCGAAGGTTGGTAGAATGGAAGGTGAGCACCAGGGGCGTTCTGTCCTTGTTACGGTTGGAGGGGGTGGGGTCTGAGGGCGGAGGTGCGGGATGTGGACAAGATGCGTTGGAGGGCATCTTTAACCACGTGGGAAGGGAAATTGCGGTCTCGAAAGAAGGAGGCCATCTGGTGTGTTCTGTGGTGGAACTGGTCCTCCTGCGAACAGATACAGCGGAAGCAAAGGAATTAGGAATAGGGGATGGCATTTTTGCAGGAGGTAGGGTGGGAAGAGGTGTAATCCAGGTAGCTGTGGGAGTTGGTGGTTTGTAAAAAAAAAGGTTTGGACTGCTCTACCTAGCCAACAAAGAGACAGGCATAGCTGGGGCCCATATGGGTGCCTATGGCTACCCGTTTAGTCTGCAGGAAGTGGGAGGATTCAAAGGAGAAATTAAGGGTGAGGACCAGTTCGGCCAAATGAATGTGTGTCGATGGAAGGGTACTGTTGAGGACGTCGGGAGAGGAAGAAATGGAGGCCCTGGTCCTGGCGGATGGAGGTGTAGAAGGACTGGATATCCATGATGAAGATGAGGCATTGGGGGCCGGGGAAACGGAAGTCTTGGAGGAGTTGGAGGGCATGGGTGGTGTCTCGAACATATGTGGGGAGTTCCTGGACTAGGGGGGGATAGGACAGTGTCGAGGTAGGTAGAAATGAGTTCATTAGGGCTGGAGCATTCTGAGACAATGGGTCGGCCAGGGTGGTCAGGCTTGTGGATCTTGGGAAGGAGGTAGTCCGGGAACCCTGCACTGCTCGGTTCTATGAGGGTGGGAGATCTCCTGAGGTGATGAGGTTCTGTATGGTCTGGGAGATGATGGTTTGGTGATGGAGGGTGGGGTCATGGTTGAGGGTGCGATAGGAAGCGGTGTCCTCGAGTTGGCGTCTGGCATCAGCGGTGTAGAGGTCACTGCGCCCCCTTTATCTGCTGGCTTGATGGTGAGGTCGGGATTGCGCGTTGAGAGTGAGAGGTTGGAGTGGGCTAGACAGGTTGAGGCAGCTAAATGCCATCCTGTATTTCCAATTCCTCCGCCTGCACCGTATCTGTTCCCAGGAGGACCAGTTCCACCACAGAACACACCAGATGGCCGCCTTCTTTAGAGACCGCAATTTCCCTTCCCACGTGGTTAAAGATGCCCTCCCACACATCTCGTCCGCATCCCACACCTCCACCCTCAGACTCCAACCGTAACAAGGACAGAACGCCCCTGCCTATCTTCTTTTCCACTTATCCACTCCACCCTCCTCCCTGACCAATCACCTTCATCCCCTCCCCCACTCACCTATTGTGCTCTATGCTACTTTTTTCCCACCCCCACCCTCCTCTCATTTATCTCTCCACCCTTCAGGCACTCTGTATTCCTGATGAAGGGCTTTTGCCCGAACCGTCGATTTTACTGACTGAACTGCTGTGCTTTTCCAGCACCGCTAATCCAGAATCTGGTTTCCAGCATCTGCATTCATTGTTTTACGTTCTTTTCTGGCTATCATTACTGGATAATAATCATTGTTTGGAGAAGTATGGCTGTTTACAAGGCCTTTCAATGTGAATAAGTTTAAATGTCTTATAAAATTTGGTTGATGGAATTTGGTTAAAAAAAGTGTTGGCAATACTGTATTCAGGTCAGGCAGTGACTGTGGAGAGCAAGTCAGTATTTTTAATTGGATGATCTTTCACCAGATCGTTTTTTCTTTCTTTGTTTACCTCTCTGGTCCCCCCACATCTTCTCCCACCCCCAACATCTCTCCAGATGGTGCCTTGTCTGGCTTCATAGTCTAGCACTTAGTATTTTTATTTAAGATTTGTGGCATGTGTAGTATTTTGATTTTTGTTCCATGGAATCCTTCAAATTTATTGCTTTGAAACATATCACACTGCTGAACAGCTTTTGCAACACCTGGCTATCTGTCTGATGTTAAGTCCAAATTGTTGTACCCGAGGGTACTGTGTGAAATGCCTTCTTACAATGGACCTTGTGGAGTCTCTACCAAATGTAGAACTGTGTAAGCACTTTCCCTCAGTTCTAGGTGGGGAAGGAAGCGTGAGGGGGAGAAAGATCACACGTGTCATGTTCTTTGTTTCCCTTCTCTTACTCAGTAGCCTCCTGTGCAGCACCTTGTCAAAGGTCTTCTTGAAGTCCAGCTAGATAATGTCCATTGGCTCACCGTCCAACTTGCTTAGTACTTCCTCAAAGAATTCTTGCAGATTTGTCAGGCATGGCTTCCCCTTGATGAAAACATGCTGACTTTGAAACCATGCTGACGTTGCTCTATTTTACCATACACTTCACAGTATTCAGAATTCGCATTCTTCACAGTGGATTCCAGGATCTCGTCCATGACTGATGTTAGGCTAATTGGTCTGTAATTTTCCATCTTTTGTCTTATTGCCTCTTTTTAAACTCCGGTGTAATGTTTGTGACTTCCCAGTCCTCTGGGACTCTTCCCTGATTTTAACAATTCCTGAAAGATCACTACGAATGCCTCCACTATCTCTTCAACTGTCTCCTTGGAACTCTAGGGTGTAGTCCATCTGGTCCAGGTGATTTCTCCACCTTCAGGACATTTAGTTTCTCTAGCGCCTTCTCCTTGGTGATGGCCACTATACCCAGCTCTGCCCCTTCGCTCTCTTGAATTTTTGGATATAACTTGTGTCTTCCACTGTGAAAACTGATGCAAACTAGTTATTCAGTTCCTCGGCCATTTCCTTGTTCCCCAGTACGATCTCTCCAGGGTCATTTTCCAGCGGCCCAGTGTCCACTTTTGCTTCGCTTTTGCCCTTTTTATATATAGAACAGGACAGTACGGAACCCGCCCTTTGGCCCTTGATGTTGTGCTGACCTGTGAACTATTCTCAACTCATCCCCTTACACTATCCCATCATCATCCATGTACGTTTCCAAGTTTAAATCTCCCGAATGTGGCTGAATTAACTACATTGGCAGGTAGGGCATTCCACACCCTTACCACTCTGAGTAAAGAACCTGCCTCTGACATCTCTTTTATCACCCCTCAATTTGTAGTTATGTCCCCTCATACAAGCTAACACCATCATTCACTGTCTACCCTATCTAATCCTCTGATCATCTTGTATGTCTCTATCAAATCCCCCCTGAGCTGCTGCCTTGGAATGAGAACAGACCCAAGTCTCTCAGCCTTTTCTCATAAGACCTTCCCTCCAAACCAGGCAACACCCTGGTAAATCTCCTCTGCACCTTTTCCAATGCTTCCATATCCTTCCTGAAATATGGCGATCAGAACTGTACACAATATTCCATGCGCAGCCTCATAGCGTTTCGTATAGTTGCAGCATAATATTGTGGCTCTGGAACTCAATCCCTCTACCAATGAAACCTAACACACTGGATGCTTTCTTAACAGCATTATCAACCTGGATGTCCACTTTCAGGGATCCATGTACATGGACTCCAAGGTCCCTCTGCACGTCCACACTACCAAGAATCTTTCCATTGACTCACTACTCTGCCTTCCTGTTATTCTTCCCAAAGTGCACCACCTCACATTTGGCTGCATTGAACTCCATTTGCCACCTCTCAGCCCAATTCTGCAGTTTATCCAAGTCCTCTTGTAACACTCTTCCACTGTCTGCAAACTTACTAATCCATCCACCTATGCCTGCAACTAAGTCATTAATAAAAATAACAAACAGCAGTGGCCCCAAAACAGATCCTTCTGGCACACCACTAGTAACCAGATTCCAGGCTGAATATTTTCCACCAACCACCACTTGCTGCCTCCTTTCAGAAAGCCAGTTTCTAATCCAAACTGCTAAATCACCGTCCATTCCATGCCTCAGCATTTTCTCCAACAGCCTACCATGTGGAACCTTATCAAAGGCTTTACTGAAGTCCATGTATACAACGTCAACTGCCCTACCCCCATCTACATGCTTGGTAACTTCAAAAAAAACTCAAGGTTTGTGAGACATGACCTGTCCTTGATGAAATCATGTTGGCCATCTGAAATCAAGTTGTTGCTTGTTAGATGCTTATAAATCTTATCTCTTATAATCCTTTCCAAAACCTTTCCTACAACAGAAGTAAGGCTCACTGGTCTATAATTACCTGTGTCATCTCTACTGCCCTTCTTGAACAAAGGCATGACATTTGCAATCCTCTAGTCCTCTGGTACTAAACCTATAGACAATGACGACTCAAACATCAAAGCCAAAGGCTCTGCCATCTCCTCCCTAGTTTCCCAGAAAATCCTTGGATAAATCCCATCTGGCCCAGGGGACTTGTCTACTTTCACTCCTTCTAGAATTGATAAAACCTGTTCATAACTAACCTCAATCATTTCTAGTCTAATATCTTGTACCTTATTCTTCTCTACAATATTCTCCTTTTCCTGAGTGAAAACCAATGAGATGTTCATTTAGCATGTCCGATCTCCACAGGGTACACACTCAACTTCCCACTTCTGTCTTTGACTGGCCCATTCTTACCCTAGTCATCCTTTTATTCCTCACATACTTATAGAAAGCTTTAGAGTTCTCCTTTATTCTATTTGCTAAAGACTGCTTGTGTCTTCTTTGTTTTTAACTCTCTATAAATCCTTCCTAGCTGTTCTGTAACACTCCATCGTCTCATCTGAACCATCTTGTCTCATCATTTAACATGAGATGCAATTCCCTTACCTTATCACCACCTCCCTGCCTGACAGGACATACCTATCAAGGACATGCAATATCTGTTCCTTAAAACAGCTCCACATTTCCATTGTCTGAATCCCCTGCATTTTGCTCCCCATTCTATGCATCCTAATTCTTGCCAAATCGCATGGTAATTGCCATTGCCCCATAGGTAACTCTTGAGCTGTGGCATGCACTTATCCCTTTCCATCGTTAAACTAAACGTACCTTAATAATGGTCACTCTCTTCAAAGTGCTCACCTACAACTAAATCAAACACCTGGCCTGGTTCTTTACTAAGTACCAGATCCAGTGTGGCCTCCCCTCTTGTTGGCCTTTTGACATACTGTGTCAGGAAACCCTCCTGTACACATTGGACAAAAACTGATCCATCCGATGTACTAGAGTTATAGCATTTCCAGTCAATGTTGGGGAAGTTAAAGTCCCCTGTAATGACCACCCTGTTCCTTTCACTCCTACTCAGAATAATTTTGCCAATCCTCTCTTCCACCTCCCTGGAACTCTGCGGAGGCCTATAAAAACCTCCAAGCAGTGTGACCTCTCCTCTCCTGTTTCTAACCTCAGCCCACACTACCTCAGTAGATGAGTTCTCGCCAAAAGTTCTTTCAGCCACTGTTATACTATCCGTGACTAACAAGGCCACCTCCCCCACCCCCCTTTTTTTTTACCGCCTTGCCAGTTCTTAATGAAAGTTCTAAATCCTGGGAACTGCAACATCCATACCTCACCCTGCTCTATCCATGTCTTTGAAATGGCCACAACATCGAAGTCCTGATCAGCTCTGGTCCCGAAGTGCAGGCCCCAAACCCACAAGATACGTTTTTATAATCACTTACCTTCCCAGACTGCTCTCCCTTCGTTCATGCACAGCTCCAATTTTGAAGTGCAGGCCCTAAAACCGCAAGCTAATCTTTCACCTTTCCTGGCTGGTCCTGAAGTGCTAGAGGGGCTCAAATAGCTGGGACAACTCACCTTAAACGGGGTATTTGGGCAATGTAAAGTTCTGAGAGTTAATATGGCAGGCAGATAAGCAGCCAGATGTTCTGTCATGACGTGGGAAGTAACATATTGGTATGGATAGGTGATGGAAAACAGAAAATGGGAAGAAAAGGATGATTTTTGGATTGGCAGGTTGTGAAGTCTGTACCTTTGCCATCAGTGCTGAGGCTGCAATATTTACAATTTATATAAATGACATGGTTGAAAGGATCAAAGATATGGCTGTTAAATTTGTTGTCACAAAAATAGATAGGAAAATGAGTCTTCAAGAGGAAGTAGAGAGCCTGCAAAGGGATAGATGTAGGTTGAGAGAGTGGAGGGAAAAATGGCAGAGAGTCCATTTTGACAGGAAGAATAGCAAAGCATATTTAAATAGATTGCAAAACCTGAGGTAATGAGGGATTTGAATGTTCTGATGTATGAGTCACAACATCGGTGCGCAGGTTACAGCAAATGTTAAGAAAGGCAATTGGAATATCTGCCCATGGGATGTGGGTGTTGGTGACAGGCCAGAAATATTGGCCCAATCTCTAGTTGAGAGCGAAGGTGCTGGTGAGCTGCTTTCTTAGACCCTGTGCTGTAGGTACGCCCATAATGCAGTTAGGAAGGGAGTTCCAGGATTTTGACCTAATGACATTAAAGGAACAGCAATATATTTCCAAATCAAATTGTGATGACATGGCAGGGAACTTGCAGGTGGTGTTCCAATGTGTCTACTGCCCCTGTCCCCCTCAATGGGATAGTCATGTGTTTGAAAAGTGTTATTGAACTGTTTTTGAGATTTTCTGCAGTGAATCTGTAGATGATACTGCTGCAAGTAAATGTCAGTGGTGGAGGGAGTACATATTTGTGGATGTGTTGACATTGTAAAGCGAATGGAATCAGGTCTACAGAAATAGGCTCATTGTGTCTGTACTGGTCAAAACAAGTGCATAAGAATTCTAATCCCATTTTCTGGTACTTGGCCTATAGCCTTGTTGGCATTAAGTGTACATCTAAATACTTCAGATAGCACATGAAAATTGCTACATCTGTCCATGGCAGAGATGAGGCCACACCTGGGGTAGTATACAGTATTGATCATCTCATTTTAGGAAGGTTGTAAGAGTACCTGAAGAGTCAGGCTTCATTCAGAAAAAAAATTGTTTAACCTGATTAAATGAAATTCTTTCTAATTTACAATCTGTTGCTGATTTAGGAAGGGGAATTGAAAAATTGCTAATCTGAGATTGCGGCATCCATGAACAGGAAGATTCTAGCATTCACTACAGAGTTAACAGGAGTAGATTTGAAATCTTCGCACCTGTGCTGGGAACATTTGAATAATACCCCTTGAAAAGACTGCATCTTGGCAGGAAAGAAACTTTTAAAAACAGATGCATAGAACAATGGAGAAGCCTTTTAAACTAGGAAGAAAGTAGGGTTAAATGAAAATTGAGTGAGGAGAGCTGATCAAAACAGAGGTAAATGTAGGGAGAAGAGTTCTACAGAAAAGTTGGCCTGGAGAAGAGGAATGACCAAGCAACCAGTTAATTGCATGGAAAAGTTACTAAGGAATACAGTACCAATAAAAGAGTAGCTTTGTAGATGCATATACTATGTAGTATCATTGTTATTAATACACAAGTTGTTTGCCTGTTGATTTCACAATGGTTGTCTTGTAGGGAGCCATTCCCATTTCCCCAATTAATTGCCAAAACGCTTCGAGTTTATGTTTGAGTGCCCATACAATTTATTTGAAAATCATTCTTCGTCTCTCATGTTTTACTCTTGTAAGTTACCAATGCCAGTATCATTTCCATTTGCTGCTCAAAACAGTTTGTCCCCATATGTCTTGCTTAGGATCTGTGTCTACTGTCCTTGTACCATCAAGTCATCTTTCTTTAAATCTAAAATTTAATTGTATACACCTCCTATAAAATCTCGTCTCAGCTGCCTTTGCTTCAATGACCTTCCCTCTGTCATAAGGTAAGAATTGGGGCTGTTTGGTGCTCAACATTGCACAATTATCAGCATTCGCTACTCCTCAGAATCTGAAACAGTCCATTTTTAAATACAAGAAGATTTGGTCAATATCCAAGCTTGGAAAAGTAACTTTTGTCCTCCAATGCCAGGCAGTGACCAATAGGAGACAACTTAACCACTGTCTCTTGACACTCAATGGCATTACCATGACTGAATCCCCTTATGTCAACATCCTGGGGGGGTTACTATTGACCAGAAGCTCAACTGCATTCGCTATATAAATGCAGTGGCTACAGCAGCAGGTCAGAGGCTAGGAATACTGCAGCAAGTGATTCACCTACTGAATCCCAGAGGCCTGACCAGCATCTACATGGTACAATTCAGCAGTGTGATTGAAATATTCCCCACTTGTTTAGATGTAGCTCAACATTCAACAAGCTTGACACCATCCAGGAAAAAACAGTCTGCTTGATTGACACTACCCCTGCAAGCAATTTTTCCCTCCACCACTGTTGCTGGGGAGTAGCAGTGTGTATGAACTACTTGGTGTACTGCAAAAATTCACTATGCCGTTAGACAGCACCTTCCAAACCCAAGACCACTTCCATCTAGAAGAACATGGACAGCTGATATATAGGAAAGCGACCACCTCCAAATTCCCCTCCAAGCCACTCGCCATTTGACTTGGAATTATCATGTCACATGGTCCGCGCCTTGGAAGTCCCTCCCTAAATGCATTGTGGGTCAGTCTACATCAAATGGATTGCAGTGGTTCAAGAAGGCAGCTCACCACTACCTTATCAAGGGCAACTGGAAATGGGGCAATAAATGTCCATGTCCCACAAGAGAGTTTCTTAAAAAAAAACAAGTGCAGTACCTTCCATCAAACCTTGAAGCAAACCCCTCATACTTCAAAGGATTCCCTCCTGTAGCTTTGTCAAGGACTGTCACGTCCATCCTTAAATATCTGTTCAGACAACATCACCGCATGGTGTGTTACATCTTTCTATTACTTCATCAAAAGAAAAATCCGATTAGTCAAGCAGGATCTGCCTTTCTCAAATCTGTGCTGGCTTTCCTTCATTAATGTAATTCTCTCCTATTGTCTGATTATCTTTCCGCTGACTATGGTTCCAATATCTTACATTGAATTAAATTACTTAGCCTGTCAAGGTAGTACAGCTACCTTAGACGGGTTACATTTGTCTCGATCCAATCTTCCATCACCTTCCTTGGTAAAGATTGAAAGATTACAGCAAACTCTTCTGTTATCTTTATCAGCACTTGCTATTCACTCTGAGCATTGTCAGTTTTTTCAGTTCATCGTGTCTTCTCAATTTTCATCCCAACCATTCCCTCAATCAGCTCTGCTTCTTGTCAGTTTGAGGACGACGTCAACTCAGGATGGCAAGTTTTTGCCTTGGATCTTCTGTGACTGAACAGGCCCATGGATAGGACATCTCACCAGGTCTCGCATGCAAGACAGTTGCAATCATATCACTAGGAAGCAGCTTCAGAATTCTGAGACAAGAAATGGATGCTTTCCATCTTGCACTCGTCAAGGAAGGTACAAGAAAGCCAACTTAGAAAAGAAACAACAATTTATTCAGCATGAGAGGATAGTGCTGATTAGTGGACATAGCGATGAAACAAAAGTTGTTCACTTGCGATATTTAACTCAGTTCAAACCAGGCAAGTCAATTCTGATTTGTCACAGTGTTACCATGGGGATACAACAGGAATTTGGCTGTCTCCATAGCTCTCTCCTCGGTGAAAAAGTTGCAATCTGGATAAACAACAAGGTTCTGTGTGTATGTTTCTATTCTTTGCTGTTCCCATGTGTCCAGTCCTTATGTCAATTGATATCTTTCAGCGTATGGTCATTCCCAGCAATTTACAATGTTGAGTGCATGTTTGAGAGTGGTATACACCCTGAAGATCCCTATATTTCCTGCCTCTTCCTGATGATCACCTATCTCTTAGTCTGAACTCTCACTGCCTTTTGGGTGAAAGTGGGTACTGCAGATGTTGGAGATTAGAGTCAAAGTTAGAACAGTGCTGGAAAAGCACAGCAGGTCAGGCAGTATCCGAGGAGCAGGAAAATCGACGTTTCAGGCAAAAGCCTTTTGGGTGGGCATCCTCCTCTGATGTAAAACGCAAGGAATTCTCACTCTGCCTGATGCTGCATGACAATTCCAGCTGCCCCGCAAGCTTGGGCACCCTGACCTTGAGCTGTAGCATGACAGGCACTTTGTACACATGTTCTTCAAGACCCCAGAAACATATAAAAGCTACAGCCTGGAAAGAGGGTATGTAGGTTATCAATTATGCTGGCTGAGGAACAAAACTGCCCATTCTCATTCCATTTCCCAACATCTGGTGTGCTGCTTAATCCAGGTTTCTTTAAATTGGGTTGAGGGTTTCCACCTCACCCACCCAATTAGACAACAAGTTCCAGGCATCCACTGACCTCTGAGTGAAAAAAACGTTTATTCAAGCCCCCTCTAACCCTCTGACCAGATAGCTTAAATGTGAACAACTGGTGATTGACCTCTCTGTACTGAGCAACAGATCCTACCTGGCAACTCTACCTATGCCTGCCCTTATTTAAATACCTTAAACCACCTCCTGTTCACTGTCTCTCGCAGGCGCTGTCCCCTCCCCTCCCCCCCTCCCCGCCTGCCACCAATTCACTGCTCTTGTTAGCCTGATTGAAGAGTTTAAATTTGGCACTCCTCCTTATAATAAAATAAAAGGAAATATAGACTGCAAACAATTATTCCCTTGTTTTCCTGGGGCTTCACATTTTGAATGTTTGTTTTCTTTTTTAAACATGGTGAGTCTGCCCTGATGTCCACCTCCTCGCTCTCTTGACATCCTCATTTGCCTGGCTCCCCATCCTCTGACAGCTTCAACTCCCTCAGCCCCTCTCCCTCTGACAGCCTAATATACCCAGTTCCATATCTTCTGACACCTCCCCTCCTGCAGCTCCTCATCCTCTGACAGCCCCAATCCCCACCACCTCATCCAGTAACCTTAATTGTTCCTGCTTCCCATCCTTTGAACATCTCCCTCACACTGCTTCCCCCACCCCGTTCTTCAATCTGAGCTTCAAGTTGCTCATCACCTGAACCACTCCACCTTCCACTGACCATCTGCATCCCAAACTGCTGCTCTGCTCAAACTCTACATCCTGCCAATCCTCCCTTTTGTTTCTCCTCCCGGTGTTGGCTGTGCTTCATTGCTGCTTTTGACCTTTTACTCCCTTCTCCCTCATGTTCATCAGCCACTTCCTGGAAATGAGTTCCATCCTTATCATTTCATGGAAAGAGGTTTCTCCCAAATTTGATGTTTGATTTCTGTGGTCTTGTATTGATTGATTGTAGTTTTGTTCATCCTCTCAATTGGGAACTGTCTCTGGTCGACTCTCTCAAACCCTTTAATTATTTTATTGACTTTAGTAAATCTTCCTGATCCATGAAATTCAACCAATCGCAGGGGAAAGAAATAAACTGCCTCAACCAGCCAAAATGAACGGTCAGATTAATGAGAGATAAATATACGAGGAGGTGCTATTGATGTTATCAATATTCTGTTGTTAATTTGTTGGCTACCTCTCAATTCAAACTCTTGTTGGGGAGTGTAAAATTTCAAATTTTATTGTGTTTTAGTTTTCCTTGTATCTTTTTTTTTTTGTCCATTCCAGCCGATCGTTCCCTTTATTTCTTTTTTGTTGATTTGATATTACATTTGCACACTCTGGTCTTTATCTTGTTCTCGGTGCTCTGTATTACATAACACTTCAATGTGATAACTGATTACTGCATAACTGTTGAAAATTCTTAATTGAGGGAAAAGTACTTCTCTAAGATTACATATAATTTGGCCAAAGTGGACTGGGAGCAGATATTTAAGGTAAATATGTCACAGAACAGTGGCATGCATTCAAGAAGAGAAGGGATTAGGACAGCTAAAGGGGAATATGAGAGGCTACTGGCAAGCACAAAAGAGAATCCAGACTTGTTTTACAGGTGTTTGAAGGGTTACAAGATAGTGGGGGGAAAAGAATACAGCCCATTAAGACCACCCTGGTAATTCGTGCATGGAATTCAAAATGAATACTTTGTGTTGGTGTTCACCAGTGAGAGGGATGAAATGCATGTAGTGGTCAGAGGGAAGGTGTGTGAACAGTTAAAGAAATTAGCATAGATAGAAAGTTTTCAGCGGAAAACTACGTAAATCTCAGCTGGGTAAAAAGTTTCCTAGGTTGTTGAGGCAAGTGAAAAAATAGCAGGTCTGCTTGTAAAAATGTTCTATTCCACTCTGGCAGCAGGAGAGGTGCCTAAAGTTTGGAGAACGAAGAGGTCATAGTCGTACAGTACAGGTATAGACCCTTGACTCCAACCAATCCATGCCGAACATAATGCCAAACTAAACGAATCCAATCTGCCTGCACCTGGCCCATATCCCTCAATCTTTCAGAATCATGTACTGATCCAAATGGCTTTTTAACGTTGTAACTTTACCCATATCCACTAGCTCCTCAGGGAGTTCATTCCATATGCGAATCACTCTCTTTTTAAAAAAAGGTCTTCATGTTTTTTTTTAAATCTCTCTTCTCTCGCATTAAAGATATGCCCACTAGTCTTCAAATCCCCCATCCTAGGGAAAAGGCAGCTACCATTAACTCTATCAGTACCACTCATTGTTTTATAAATTTCTATTAGGTTACCTCTCAACCTCCTACACTACAGTGAATTAAGTCCCAGCCTATCCAGCTTTTCTTTGTAACTTAAGCCTTCCATACTCTGCAACATCCTGGGAATTCTCTCTGGAACCCTCGCCAGTTTCATAACTTTCCTTTAACTGGGCGACCAGAACTGGACACAGTTTTCCAGATGAGGCCTCATCAGTTTTCTGTACAACCTCAACATGACTTCCCTCTATTCAAAGGGTTGAGGAATGAGGGCAAGAGTGTCAAACTGCTTTTTAATTGCTCTGTCTATAGAATTATGTACCTGCACCCCTAGGTCCCCCTTCTACAAAGCTACCCAAGGCCCTACCGTAATTGTATAATCCCAACCCTTGTTTTTATGCCCAAATGAAATACGATGCACTTATCCAGATTGAATTGCATCTGCTATTTTTCAGCCCATTGACCTGTTTAATCAAGATTCCTTGATAATCTTAGCAAATCTTCTTTCCTGTCTACTATGCCACCAATTTTATCCACAAACTTATTAACCATGCCTTCTATATTCTCCACCAAATCAGCTATATAAATGACAAACACAAGAGGACCCAGTGCCAATCCCTGTGGAACACCACTGGTCACAGGCCTCCAGTTTGAAAAGCAATCCTCCTCCTCCACCCTGTTGTCTTCTGATAAGCTAATTATCGGAAGCTCACCCTGAATCCCATGTGACCTAACTTTACTAGTTAGTTTACGAAGCAGAACCTTGTCAAAGGCTTTACTAAAATCCAAATAAACAGCATCTATTATTCTGCCATCATCAATGTTTTTGGTAACTTCAAAAAAAAGCTCAGTCAAGTTTGTGAGTGAAGTTTTGTGCGAGGAAAATCTATGCTGACGATCCCTAATCAATTTTTGCCCATCTAAATGTCTGTTAATTCTACCTTTTATAATCACTTTCAACACTTCGCCCACAACCAAAGTCAGCCTCCACAGGTTTATAGTTTCCCGGTGTCTCCTTACAATCTTTCTTAAAAGTACAATATTGGCCACCTTCCAGTTATCTGGCTCCTCACCCGTAGATATGGATGATGCAAGTTTTTTTTGTAAGCGGTCTCTCAATTTCTTCTCTTACTTCCCATGATGTTCCCATTAGATCAGGTCCTGGGGATTTATACACCTTTTTATATTCTCTAAGACTTCCCAAACTTTCTCTTCTGTAATGTGAACTGTTTTTTAAAACGTCAAAGTTTATTTTTGTGCATTTTCTATATTCCATTTCTTTTCCCATAGTTAAAAAACTGACATGAAATATTCATTTACTATCTGTCAACACAAAGATGACCTTCTTGATCTTTGAGAGGCCCTACATTCTCTGTAGTAACCAGATATGTAAATGAGGCCAGTGCTTTTGATAAAGTCTCCCTGGACTTCATGAAGGTTTTTCATAAGGACTCACATTGGAGACTGAGCATAGGTAGGAGCCCCTGGCATCCAAAGAAATTGGCAATTTGATCCATAATTGACTGAGTAGCAGGAAACAGATGTAAAGAATGATGGTTGAGGGGTGTTTTTTCTGAATGGAGGTCTTTGCCCCATGGGGTCACACAGGGCCAGTGTTGCGGCCCATGCTCTTTGTGATTTATATGGATGAATGATTTAGACTTGAATGCAAGAGGATTTGCAAATGATACAAAAATTGGTGGGGTAATAAATAGTGAGGAGGATAGCCTTATATTACAGGAGAATATAGACAGGCTGGTCAGGTAGTCTGATCAGTCTGGAGAAGTGAGATGATGCATTTGGACAGGTCAAACAAAGAAAGGGAAATCATGAGTGACAGGACCTTGGAAAGCACTGAAGGTCAGAGGGACTTTGTGCATGTACATCAGTACTTTAGGATATCATCAGTACTGATTGATGAGAGATATGGTGTAATTGCCTTGATTAGTTGAGATACAGAGTTCCTGGGCAAGCAGGTGATGCCAGAACTGTATATAATCTCGGTAGGGCCACAACTAGAATATTGTATGCAATTCTGGAATTCGCGTTATAGGATGGGATGTGAGAATATTGTACAGACTGCAGAAGAGATTTACCAGGATGTTGCCTGAGCTGGAGAGTTTCAATATTGGAGAGATTAGGTACACTGGGATCGTTTTTCTTAGAGCACAGAGGATTGAGGGTGTCTTGATTGAGATGCAAAGAATTATAAGGGGCATAGATAGGGTAGAAAATGTGTTGCTGGAAAAGCGCAGCAGGTCAGGCAGCATCCAAAGAGCAGGAGAATCGATGTTTCGGGCGTGAGCCCTTCTTCATGCCAAAACGTCGATTCTCCTGCTCCTTGGATACTGCCTGACCTGCGCTTTTCCAGCAACACATTTTCAGCTCTGATCTCCAGCATTTGCAGTCCTCACTTTCTCCGCATAGATAGGGTAGACAGGAAGAAACCTTTCCCCTCGATAGAAGGTTCAATGACATGGGGCATAAATTGAAATTAGGAGCAGAAGGTTTAGAGATATGAGGAAAACCTTTTTCACCCAGAGTGCAAAAGTATTCACTGCCCGTAATGGTGATGGAGGCAGAAACTCTCATAACTTTTAAATAGTGCTTAGATGTGCACTTGTAATGGGAAAGTATACAAGGCTGTTTGCCAGGTGCTGGGAAATGGGATTTGAATAATTAAATCGTCATTTTTAAACAGTGTATGTGATGGGCCCATCATACTGTAAATATCTAAGTGACACGTAGAGATGAACTCCATATGTGTGGAAGTCAGAGGTCAAAGGAATGATTCCATTAGGGCCTGAATTACAAATTCCTAAACTGTCGGACAGGATTGGAAGATTCAATCTGCTAGATCATGGGAATAAGGGTGAATAACTAAAGAAGTGGTCTGGGAAATGTTACTGATTGGGCAAAGAGAAGGAAATTGACCAAGATTTATATTGGACTAAGATTTAAGACTGTATTGAATTCTGTACTTAAACAGGATGTTAGTTGCCTACAGCAGAAGCATTGCTGTAATTTTATTCATTTATAAAATAGATCAGATAGGCCAGGTAAGTGTGAGTGAACACCACATCAGTCTTGGCACTCTACGTATCCAGAATGCTTTATTTTCTCTCCGTGAGCCATTCTCTATTCAAAGCAGTCAATCTCCCTTAACACCAACCAATCCCTGTTAAGGGCACTCTGTATCACTACAAGACTCTCACTACCCAGTTCTGATCCAGGAATGAAGGAGCGTCACTCCGAAAGCTAGTGTGCTTCCAATTAAACCTGTTGGACTATAACTTGGTGTTGTGTGATTTTTAACTTTGTACACCGATGAATCCCTTTCCAGGGCACTCCATCCCTCCCACCAACCAATCCCTATCGAGGGCTATGTGTCTTTTCACACCAACCAATCCCTTTGCAGGATTCACTGTCTCCTCTCACACCACCTCATCTCTATCCAGGGCTCTTGGTCTCCTTTCTTTACAGCAACATTGGAGAAATAGGGATTATTAGAAATGATCAATGGTTGGCTGCTGCCCTCATCAGTTGTATTGTGTAACTGCAGCCACCATATAGAATTGACCTGCTGGGCTCTCAATTGGCCTGTGATTGAGAGTGTGGTACTGGAAATGTTTTAACCTGTTTAGGTTATCTGATACTGCATGCAGCGTTTCCCATCTAAAGGCCTGAGATGGAAGTGGGTTTTAAAATGTTAGTTAGTGACGTAAATACTTCTGATTTCACAGTAATCATTTTCTTCTTGAGGATCAATTGTGTCTAGAATTACACTAAGTTTTTTTTGTTTGATTTTTACTGTTTAAATAGGTTGAAAAAATGAAAGATCCAAGTCAGAGTAATAATTCTCCAAGCATCAACAGTGATGAAGTCGTTCTAAATGGTCACTCGCACGATGAGGACAATCCTTTTGCAGAGTACATGTGGATGGAAAATGAAGAGGAATTCAATAGGCAGGTAAGCACAGAAATTACATCTCTCAACTTTTTTATTCTTTTGCTTTAACTCAGACTTCCACATGTTGCTTTCCAATGGGTCCTGACGCTTCCATAATTGGACCAGGTCTCTTATTGGTAAAAGTTGTTTGGTTCTTTGGTATTACTGAAATAGCATGGCCTAGCTCTAGTGATTATTGCTGATTTTATGTTAGAATTGACATGGATTCTCACGTTAGATAGATACATTCCAACAAATAAGAATTCTAAGGGGCAGACCCACTACTTAGTTAACTAAGACAAAGTATCAAACTCAAAAAACACAACCGTGCAAAGATAGATGACAGATTAGAGGATTTGAAATAATACAAAACACAGCAAAGGATTATGAAAAGATTAATGAGGATGGAAAATTAGAGTTTGAGAGAGTTACCCAAAAATATAAAAGCAGATATAAACAGTTTCTTAAGGCATTTTTAAAAAAGAGTTAATGACGTGATAGAATGTTATGTTTTGTTGTGAGGGTAGTTGAATTTGAAAGGCTGGAGGTTATGCTTTAGATTTACAGGGCATTGGTGCAACTGCATCTGGATTACTGTATATGGTACTGATCACTGTATTTGCGGAAGGGTGTTAACATGTTGGAGGCAACTGATAGAAAGTTTACTGGATTGATAAGCACATTACCTTATAACAAAAGGAAAGACAAGACTGGCTAGGCCTAAGTCCTCTGGAGTTTTGAAGAGTAAGACGTGATTTAATGAAAATATGTAAAATCCTGAGGGAATTTGACCGCCATATATTGAAAGGATGTTTTGTGTTGTGGGAGAATCTAGAGCTAGGGGTCATAGTTGAAAAATACGGGATCACTCATTTAGTTTAAAAGTAAGTGGTTGCCCATTATTACTCAGCTTCATCCAAACTGTTCTATTTCCTGCTCCACTGACCAAGATCACCTCTAACTATTGCCAAACCTGGTTGCAAGTACTATGTTTCCAGCTTTACATAGCTTACTATTCTTCTCGAATGTCCGATATCCCTCAGTATTCAGAACCTAATCCTTGGGAGAAAGTGAGGACTGCTGATGCTGGAGATCAGAGTCGAGAATGTGGTGCTGGAAAAACAAAACAGGTCAGGCAGCACCTGAGGAGCAGGAGAATCGACATTTCGAGCATAAGCTGTTCATCAAGAATGAGGCTTGTGGGTCAAGGGGGCTGAGATAAATGAGAGGGGGAATGGGGCTGTGGGGAGGTAAGGTAGCTGGGATAAAGGTGGGGGGTGACGATGATAGGTCAGAGAGGAGGGTGGAGAGGATAGATGTAAGATAGACAAGTCAAGAGGGCAGTGCTGAGTTGGAAGGTTGGATCTGGGGTAAGGGGTGGTGGGGGGGGGGGGGGAAGAGCGGTGATGAGGAAACTGGTGAAATCCACATTGATCCCATGTGGCTGGAGGGTCACAAGCGGAAGATGAGGTGTTTGTCCTCCAGGTGTTGGGTTGTTAGGATTTGGCAATGGAGGAGACCCAGAACCTGCATGTCCTTGGTGGAGTGGGAGGGTGAGTTAGTGTTCAGCCATGGGGCAGTGGGGAAGTTGTGTGCGTGTGTCCTGAAGATGTTCTCTGAAGTGTTCCACAAGTAGATGTCCTGTCTCCCCAATGTAGAGGAAACCACATCGGGAGCAACGGACACAGTCGATGTCGTGTGGAAGTACGGGTAAATTTGTCGAATATGGAAGGCTCCTTTGGGGCCTTGGAGAGAGGTAAGGGGGGAGGTTTGGATGCAGATTTCACAATTCTTGCGGGGACAGGGGGAGGTGCCAGAAGGGGAGGGTTGGTTGATGGGGAACATGTCCCTGACAAGAGAGTCAGAATGCGGATAGGAATGGGAAGGGAAACATACATATTGGGGAGACAGGAAGCCTACTTGAAGAATGCTCCAGAGAACATTTCTGGGATGCCAGCACCAACCATCCCACCACCCTGTGGTCAAACACTTTACATTCCCCTCCCACTCTCCCAAGGACGTGCGGCCCTGTGCCGCCTCCAACTCCAAACCCTTACCACTCGACGCCTGAAGGAAGAATGCCTCATCTTCCACCTTGGGACCCTCCAACCACATGGGATTAATGTGGATTTCACCAGTTTCCTCATTTCCTCTCCCCCACCTTATCCCAGTTCCAACCTCCCAAGTCTGCACTGCCCTCTTGACCTGGCTTACCTGTCCATCCTCCTTTTTCCCCCCCAATCCACTCCACCCTCCCCTCCAACCTATCCCCTTCACCCCCACCTACCTATTGCATTCCCAGCTACCCTCAGTTTAACAGTTAATTTGAAAACCAACAGCTCCAACAGTACAATTCTCCCTCAGTGCCAAGCCTAGAGCAGGGTAGTGCTCCCTTATTACTGACCTTTTCAGTTGTACTGTGCACCCTCAGTACTGATGAAGTTTGTATTTTCAGAATATGGATAGATTCTTTTTCAGCTAGGAAATCAAGTGTTATGAGAAGTAAATGAGTGTGTGGAATTGGACAGATCTTCATGATCACATCGAATGCTGCAGCAGACTTGATGGGCAGATTGGTCCTTTTCTGTTCCTAGTTCATATATTTGTGCACTCTCATGTAATGCACACTCCACACTGTGTAGATGCAACCTGCTCTCTGTTTAAACACACTCCACACTGCATTTGAACAAAAACTGTGTTGAAACATATGCTGCACACCTTGTTTAAATGGAGTGTGTAGTCTTCCTTTAAACAGCAAGTTGGCTTTGCTATTGTTGACTGCCTGGGAGAAACACTTGAGAAGTTTACAGCAACAGGAATATTAAACTTTGTGTTTTAGAACCATTATGTCCCATGTGGGCTTGTGTTCCTCTGACCCTGATAACCTGACTTAGATTAATTTATCATCTGCTTTTCAATTCGCGTCAACAGTATTGCTTTGATTTGTGCATATTTCACAATGCTTTACTGAGGAATGGTGTTGCTTGCAAGCAATCTGTGTTGGTTAATGTACTTCATGGGAGCACTGGCAAACAAAATGTGATCAGTCTTAAGCTTGGTCAAAGAGGCATCTTAGGAATGGAGAGGGAGCCAGGTGGCTTCAGGAGGGAATTCCAGAGTCTTGGGCCTAAGCAGCCAGGTACACAGATTTTACAAATACTGGTGAATGTTTTAAAATGGGTTACGACCAGCACAGAAGCCAGCTCATTTCATTTATCTTTTTCACCAATAATTAGTTGGGATCACTTATCTACCAATCATGCCCTTCTGAAACAAAAACTGAATTGTGCACAATCAAGCTTTCTGAGTGGAATATGAAGTACAGCTTTGATTCAGAGTGAACTGCATTTTCCAGCAAGCAATAGAATCTTTGTCTTTGGCCCATCCAGATTGTCGAGGAGTTGTGGGAGGAAGAGTTCATCGAGCGCTGCTTCCAGGAGATGTTGCAAGAGGAGGAGGAACATGAGTGGTTTATTCCAGCAAGGGATCTGCCCCAGACCATTGGACAGATCCAGGAGCAACTGAATGGACTTGTCATCAGCAGCAATGGATCAGTGGATGATCTTGTGGTAAGGCGGAGCTCATTATCTCCTGCAAACTACGATACAGGGTGAATGTATGGAAGCTGACTGTGTTGGGTTGGTGTGAGAAGTTGGCTTGTGTAAGAGCAGTGTGCAGAGGGTCAGCATAGGCGATTGTGTCTGTGTATGATCAGTGTGTATAGTGGGAGTGTGAAGGAGGCTGCCTGTATAAGGTCGTGCATATAGGGTGACTGTGGTGGAGGCTATTTGTATAAAGTGGATGTGCAGAGTGTATGTTTGAGGAATGCTTCCTGTGTTTATAGTGCTTATAGGTCAGTGTTTATAGGAGTTGAAAAATGTGGTGCTGGAAAAACACAGCAGGCCAGGCAGCATCCAAGGAGCAGGAGAATCAACGTTTCGGGCATAAGCCCTTCAGGAATGAGGCTGGTGTGCCAGACGGGCTGAGATAAAAGGTAGGGGCGAGGGAATTTGGCGAGGGAGGGGTGCTGGGAATACGATAGGTGGAAGGAGGTGAGGGTGAGGGTGATAGGCCGGAGAGGGGGTGGGGGCGGAGAGGTCGGGAAGGAGATTGCAGGTCAAGAGGGCGGTGCTAAATCCGGGGGTTGGTACAGTGCTTATAGGATAAGTGTAAGGATGAGTGTCTGAATAAGGTATAGAGGGCAAATGTGGTGAAGCTGCCTGTGTAAGATCTGTGTGCAGGTTGAGTATAGGGAGGGTGCCAGTATCTGGTCAGGGTGACTGTGGGTGAGGCTGAGAGCATTAGTGTAGAATCTGTGTGTAGGAGAGTGTACCTATGTAAGGTCACTATGTATATGGTGAATGCCACGTGGTAGCCTGTACAAGGTCAGTGCATGCAGGGTGAGTGTAGGGTCGGTTGCTTTCTAAGGCCAGTGCGAGTGGAGGGGAGGCTGTCTAGTAAGGTACATTTATATAGGGCTGAAAATGTGTTGTTGGAAAAGCGTAGCAGGTCAGGCAGCATCCAAGGAGCAGGAAAATCGACGCTTCGGGCATGAGCCCTTCTTCAGGAAACGCCCAAAACATCGATTCTCCTGCTCCTTGGATGCTGCCTGACCTGCTGCGCTTTTCCAGCAACACATTTTCAGCTCTGATCTCCGGTATCTGCAGTCCTCACTTTCTCCTACGTTTATACAGGGGAAGGGTGAGTGAGAGGGATGCTACCTGTGTATGATCACTTTGTTATGAGACGTGGTAAACCCTCCTGCTTATTTTAACCCAGCAAGCCAGGGAAGATTTATCCCGTGCAGTAATCTGTGAAAATTTGATAGGTCAAGAACTAGTTAAAGTAAAATAAACAACTTTATTTCTTAAAGTAGAACAGAGAATAATTAACCAACAGCTATTTTCAATCCCTTACTCTAACCTATCTGTTACCTTCCCTTTTATAATACTAGTCTGATAAAACTCCCAATTACAATTTGCAGAAAAATTCAAAATTTTAAAACCAGCCAGCGGTCAAATCTTCTGTTTATCTTTGTCAGTAGATTTGCTGCCCAGGTCAGTGTTGAGCTTTTACTCTGCGAACTCCTTCTCTAGACAGGTATCTCTGAGTTCTGACTAGCAGTCCACAACTGCTGTTCCGGTGGCAGTTCTCCCAACTGTTCAATTTTCCCTGCTCTTATACCCCAAAGCATCGGATTGTGTCATTTGGCTTTTCAGATTGTCAATATACTCAATTCAAACTTGATTGGAATTTGGTATTTTTTTCGGGGTATATTTTAAACTGGCCGAATTCAAATCTGTTTTGACTTTTCCAGGTAACCAGCAACCCAATAGCTGAAGCACATGTTACATTGTCTTATTGAGAGCACTTGGTGCTGTCACTGCTAGCTTTTACTTTTCTTAAAGGTATATTGCATCCATATCTTCATAACATTGTGTACAGGGTGAGTATGTGGAAGGTCCCTGTGTACTGGCTAACTATGGGGGAGGTTGTTTATGTAAGGATAGCATGTCGAGGGCGAATGTGGTGAAGCAGGCTGTATAAAGTCTCTGTCAGACCATAGAGCAATATTGAGTCTGCTCTGTCATTTGATCATGGTTCATATGTTTTTAACCTGTCTTCTCGCCATTACCCTTGATCTCTTTACCAATGAAGAGCCTATCCAACTCTGCCTTAAATACACTCAATGACTTGGCCTCCACAGCCTTCTGCGGCAACGAGTTCCACAGATGCACCACCCTTTGGCTGAAGAAATTCCTCCTCCTCTCCATTCTGAACAGTCGTCCCTTCACTCTGAGTCTGTGCCCTCAGGTCCTAATCTCTCCTAATGGAAACATCTCCATGTCCACTCTATCCCGGCCTTTCAGTATTCTAAGTTTCAGTGAGATCTCTCTTTCTTTCTCCTTCTAAACTCCACTGAGTATGGACCCATAGTCCTCAACCGTTGTCATATGACAAGCCCTTCACCCCCAGGATCATTCTTATAAATCACCTTCAAATGCTAGCACATTCTTTCTTCATTGTGGAGCCCAAAGTGCTTTCAATATTCCAAATGCGGCCTAACCAGAGCCTTGTACAGTCTTAGCAATACGCCACTGCTGTTATATTCTAACTCTCTTGAAATGAATGCTAATGTTGTATTTTCCTTCCTAACTGCCAATTTAATCTGCATGTTAACCTTATGAGAATCCTGAAAAAGGATTCCTAAGTCTCTTTGTGCTTCAGATTTCTGAAGCCTTTCTTCATTTAGAAAATAGGCTATGCCTCTATTCTTCCTACCATAGTGCAATACCTCATACTTTCCTGCATTGTATTCCACCAGCTGCCACTTTGCTCACTCCATTATCCATTAATATGTCCTTTTGCAATGTCCCTGCTTCCTCAATATTACCATTCCCTCCATCTATCTTTGTTTTATCTGCATGATGCCCTCTGTTTCTTCATCCATATTGTTAATGTATAATGTGAATAGTTGTGGTTCTAACATAGATCCTTGCGGAACTCGCATAGTCACTGACTTTCGATCCTGGCCACGGAGATAATCCTCTGACTATATAATCCCGGAATACAACTACATGTCTCTCTCTCCTCCCTGTGCTTGAATGGCTCCCCGTATTATAGTTTTATGGTTAGTTTGCTCATCCTCCCTACAGGCTCCCTGCTCTCATCCACACAGGGAGCAAGAATTTCAAACATTTGACAAGCTCAGAGGATGAGTGTATGTCAGGCTACCTGTGTGCTGTCAGTGTGAAGAGGGCATCTGTGGGGGAAGCTTCCTGTGTAAAGTCAGTGTGTAGGGGGCAAGCTGGGTCTTTGGGGAATTGTTTGCATGAGCTCAGCTTGTAAAGGAATAGTGTGCGGAAGACTGTCTGTGAGTTCACTGTGTACGGGGTCACTGTAGTGGAGGCTGTCTGTTAATATCAGTTTGTACAGGGTGACTATGGGGGTGGTTATCTGTACAAGGCCAATGTGTAGAGGATGAGTGCACATATACGTGTCTTTGTAATGTCATTGTGTAGAGGGAGAAATGTAGGGAAAACTGATTTGTAAGGTCAGTACATGGTGAGTTAAAGGGAGGTTGCCTGTGTAAGGTCAGTCTGTACAGGACAACTGAGGAAGGCTGCCTGTGTAATCTCCGTACATACAGGATGAGAGGAGGTGAGGTGTCTGTGTAATATCAGTTTGTAGAGGGTGAGTGTAGTGAAGCCTCTCAAAGATCAGCAAGGCAGCCTTTGTGTGGAGCCCCAGAAAATGGGCGAGATACTAAATGAATATTTTGCATCAGTATTTACTGTGGAAAAGTATATGGAAGATATCCTTTTGGGAGCACGGTGGCACAGTGGTTAGCACTGCTGCCTCATAGTGCCAGAGACCCGGGTTCAATTCCCACCTGAGGCGACTCTCTGTGTGGAGTTCGCACATTCTCCCCGTTTCCTCCCACCGTCCAAAAATGTGCAGGTTCGGTGAATTGGCCATGCTAAATTGCCCTTAGTGTTAGATGAAGGGGTAAATTTAGGGGAATGGGTCTGGGTGGGTTACGCTTCTACGGGTCGGTGTGGACTTGTTGGGCCGAAGGGCCTGTTTCCACACTGTAAGTAATCTAAAAAAATGTAGACTATAGGGAAATAGTTGGTGACATCTTGCAAAATGTCCAGATTACAGAGGAGGAAGTGCTGGATGTCTTGAAACGGTTAAAGGTGGATAGATCCCCAGGACCTGATCAGGTGTACCTGAGAACTCTGTGGGAAGCTAGAGAAGTGATTGCTGGGCCTCTTGCTGAGATATTTGTATCGTCGATAGTCACAGGTGAGGTGTGGGAAGACTGGAGGTTGGCAAACGTGGTGCCACTGTTTAAGAGGGCGGTAAAGACAAGCAAGGGAACTATAGACCGGTGAGCCTGACCTCAGTGGTGGGCAAGTTGTTGGAGGGAATCCTGAGGGACAAGGATGTACATGTATTTGGAAAGGCAAGGCCTGATTAGGGAAAGTCAACATGGCTTTGTGCATGGGAAATCATGTCTCTCAAATTTGATTGAGTTTTTTGAAGTAACAAAGAAGATTGATGACGACAGAGCAGTAGATGTGACCTATATGGACTTCAGTAAGGAGTTCGACGAGGTTCCCCATGGGAGACTGATTAACAAGGTTAGATCTCATGGAATAAAGGAAGAACTAACTATTTGGATACAGAACTGGCTCAAAGGTGGTGGTGGAGGGTTGTTTTTCAGACTGGAGGCCTGTGACCAGTGGAGTGCCACAAGGATCGGTGCTGGGTCCTCTACTTTTTGTCATTTACATAAATGATTTGGATGTGAGCATAAGAGGTACAGTTAGTAAGTTTGCAGATGACACCAAAATTGGAGGTGTAGTGGACAGCGAAGAGGGTTACCTCAGATTACAACAGGATCTGAACCAGATGGGCCAATGGGCTGAGAAGTGGCAGATGGAGTTTAATTCAGATAAATGTGAGGTGCTGCATTTTGGGAAAGCAAATCTTAGCAGGACTTATCCACTTAATGGTAAGGTCCCAGAGTGTTGCTAAACAAAGAGACCTTGGAGTGCAGGTTCATAGCTCCTTGAAAGTGGAGTCGTAGGTAGATAGGATAGTGCAGAAGGCTTTTGGTATGCTTTCCTTTATTGGTCAGAGTATTGAATGCAGGAGTTGGGAGGTCATGTTGCGGCTGTACAGGACATTGGTTAGGCCACTGTTGGAATATTGCGTGCAATTCTGGTCTCCTTCCTATTGGAAAGATGTTGTGAAACTTGAAAGGGTTCAGAAAAGATTTACAAGGATGTTATCAGGGTTGGAGGATCTGAGCTACAGGGAGAGGCTGAACAGGCTGGGGCTGTTTTCCCTGGAGCATCGGAGGCTGAGGGGTGACCTTATAGGGGTTTACAAAATTGAGGAGCGTGGATAGGATAATTAGACAAAGCCGTTTCCCTGGGATTGGGGAGTCCAGAACTAGAGGGTATAGGTTTAGGGTGAGAGGGGAAAGATATAAAAGAGACCTAAGGGGCAACTTTTTCACACAGAGGGTGGTACAGGTGTGGAATGAGCTGCCAGAGGATGTGGTGGAGGCTGGTACAATTGCAACATTTAAGAGTCATTTGGATGGGTGTATGAATAGGAAGGGTTTGGAAGGATATGGGCTGGGTGCTGCCAGGTGGGACGAGATTGGGTTGGGATATCTGGTTGGTGTGGACAGGTTGGACTGAAGGGTCTGTTTCCATGTTGTACATCTCTATGCTCCCCTCAATTCACTGCTGTTCGTGTACATGTCTAGCAGTCACTTAAATGTCCCTAATGACCCTGCTTCCACCACCATCGCTGGTACCGCATTCCATGCATTCACAATTCTGTGTAAAGGACCTACCTCTGACGTCTCCCCTATACCTTCCTCCAAACACCTTAAAACTATGACCCCTCGTACCAGTCAGTCCTGCCCTGGGGAAAAGTCCCTGACTATCGATTCTATCCATGTGCTGTCATTACCTTGTATACCTCGATCAGGTCACCTCTGTTCCTCCTTTTCTCCAGAGAGAAAAGTCCAAGCTTAGTCGTAAGATGAGCCTTCCAGTCCAGGCAGCTTCCTGGTAAACCTTCTTTTGTACCATCTCCAATGCCTCTGTATCTTTCCTGTAATAGGGCGGCCAGAACTGGACACTAGTCCAAGTGTGGTCTCACTAGGGTTTTATAGAGCTGCAGCAAAACCTTGCGGCTCTTAAACTCGATCCCCCTGTTAATGAAAGCCAAAACATCATATGCTGTCTTAGCAATCCTCTCCACTTGGGTGGCAACTTTGACAGATCTATGCACTTGAACACTAATATCCTGTTGTTCCTCCACACTGCCAGGAATCCTGTCTTTAATCCTATACTCACTATTCAATTTCAACCATCCAAAATGCACCACTTCACATTTATCCAGATTGAACTCCATCTGCCATTTCTCAGCTCAGCTCTGCATCCTGTTTATGTCGCTGTGCAGCCTGCAATAGCCCTCGATACTATCAACTGCACATCCAACCTTTGTGTCATCTGAAAAATTACTAACCCACGCCTCAACCTCCTCATCAAAGTCATTTATAAAAACTACAAAGAGCAGAGACCCAAGAACAGGGTCCTGTGGGACACCACTCACCACTGACATCCAGGCAGAATACTTTCTATCTACAACCAATCTCTGCCCTCTGTAAGCCAACCAATTCTGAATCCAGACAGCCAAATCTCCCTGTATCCCATACTTCCTGAATTTATGAATGAGCCTATCACTGGGAACCTTGTCAAAAGCCATGCTGAAGTCCATATACACCACATCCATTGCTTGGCCTTCATCATTCTGTCTTGTCACCTCCTCAAAGAACTCATTAAGATCTGTAAGGCGAAATCTGCACCTCACACAGACAGCATTGCTGACTGGTTTTAATACTCTGCTTTTCCAAATAGTCATAAATCCTATCCCTCCGAATTCTTTCCACAGACTTAAGACTATTAGTCTATAATTGCCAGGGGTTTCACTATTTCCCTTCTTGAAAAGAGGAACAACGTTCATCTCCCTCCAATCGTCTGGTACGACTCTCGTGGAGAGTGAGGAAGCTTAGCAACCTCCTTTCTCTCTTCCAGGTGCAACTTAGGATAAATCTGGTCTGGCCCTGGGGACTTAACAATCTTAATGTTTTCCAAAATTTCCAGCATATCAACTTTAGCAATTTTGATCTGGCCAAGCCTGTTTCCCAGCTGCTCAAAGTTCTCATTCACAACAAAGTCCCTTTCCTTAATGAAAACCAAAGCAAAAAACTCATTTAGGGCTTCCCCTATCTGCTCAGATTCCACGCACAAGTTCCCTCCGCTATCCCTGATCAGCCCTGATCATTCTCTTATTCCTCACTTATGAGTAAAATACCTTTGGGTTCTCCCTAATCCTTCCCACCAAGCCTTTTTCATGCCTCCTCCTGGCTGACCTCCGTCCATTTGAGCTCCTTTCTAGTAAGCCTGTAATCCTGTAAAAATGCTAGATCCTTGTTTTCTCCACCTTACGTAAGCTGCCTTCTTCCTTTTGACAAGAAGCTCCTCTGTTCTCATAATTCAAGGCTCCTTAATCTTGCCCCATCTTGCCTGTCTCCAAGGACCAAGTTTATGCATCACACTCAACAACTCCTTAAACAGTTTCCAAATGTCTGTTGTGCCCTTTCTGTGGAAGAATTGCTCCCAATCTGTACTTTCCAACTCCTGTCTGATAGCATCATATTTACCTTTTCCCCAATTAAATACCTTCCCATAGTGACTGCTCCTTTCCCTCTTCATAGCTATGGTAAATGTGAGGCAATTATGGTCACTGTCACCAAAGTTTTCTGCCACATTGAGATCTGACACCTGTCCTGGCTCATTGCCAAGCACCAAATCCAAAATGGCTATTCCTCTCATCTGCCTGTCTACATACTGAGTAAGGAAACCCTCCTGAACACACTGACAAAAATGGCTCCATCCAAACCATCTGCATTAAGGAGGTTCCAGTCAATATTGGGGAAAGTTGAAGTCATCCATAACAACAACCCTGCTACATGCATTTTTCCAGAATCTGCCTGCCTATGAATTCTTCAACCTCCCGACTGCTATTTGGGGATTTTCTACAGAACCCCTATGAGGTGGTTGCTCCTTTGCTGTTTCTAACTTCCACCCATACTGACTCAGTAAACAAACCTTCCTCAACAACCTTAGGTTGTGTGTTTGGGGGACTGTGGGATCCTGTGTTAGGCCAATGTGTACAAGATGCGTACGTCTGGGTGTCTGTGTAGTAATGTCACTGTGTACAAGATGATTGTAGGGGAGGCTTCCTGTGTAAGATCAGTGAGAGAGGGAGGCTCCTTTTTTCAGGGTAGTTAGTTCAGGGTGTATGTACAAAGAACAGCACAGGAAACTGGCCCTTAGGTCCACCTAGACTGTGCTGACAGATGAAGCTTTTCTAAACTAATACCCTTTACCTCAAATCTCTGCCTATTCATGTATCTGTCAAGGTGCCTCTTAAACCTTGCTATTGGGTCTGTCTCCTCCTCCACCTCAGGCAGTGCATTGCAGGTATTTAGCACCCTCTTTTTAAAAAAAAACAAAACTGCTCTCATATCCTTTAAACTTGTCCCCTTTTACCTTCAAGTTATGTCCCCTAGTAATTGACATTTCTTACCTGGGAAAAAGATACCGACTATCCAATCTATACATGCCTTTCATAATTTTAAAAACTTCTATCAGGTTGCCCTTCGCTCTTTCATGTTCAAATGAAAACATGATGTGGAGGTGCCAGTGGACTGGGTGGACAAATTTAAACATCTCACAACGCCAGGTTATAGTCCAACAGGTTCATTTGGGAATGTTAGCTTTCAGACTGATGATCTTTAGTCAGGTAGCTAGTGGGCGGGATCATAGTGCACAGAAATTGTCCTGTTATCCTGCCCCACTAGCTACCTGATGATGGAACAGCACTCCGAAAGCTAGTACTTCCAATAAACCCGTTGCACTATAACCTGGCATTGTGTGATTTTTTTTTTTAATGGTGTCCAAGTGAGAACAGTATGTCCAATCACTCCTTATAGCTGATCCTGTCTGAACCAGGCAACAGCCTGGTCAATTGTTTCTGTACCCTGTCAAATGCCTCCACGTCCTTCTGATAGTGGCGACCAGGACTGTACATAATATTCCAAATGAAGTTTGGTTGCCGAACTGAAGTTTTATACAGCTACAACATGTTTTTCCAGTTTTTATACTGTTGAAGGCAAGCATGCCATGTGCCTCCTTGACCACCTTATCCACTTATATTGCCACTTTCAGGGAACTATGGACCTGAATGTTGATGCCACAAAGGGTTCTGTCATTTACTGTATACTTCCATCCTGCATTAGATCTCCCAAAATGTATCTTCTCACATTTTGTCTTATTTTGTCAGGCAGATTAAAGTCCATCTGCCATATTTCTGCCTGAGTCTGCACCCTATCTATATCCCTGTGTATCCTCTGGCAATCCTCCTCCTTAACTGCGTCTTCCCACCATCCCCCCCCCCCCCCCCCCCCCCCCCCCTCAAAACTTTGTGCCATCTGCAGACTCACTAATCAATCCATCTACATTCTACTCCGAACCCTATATATTACAAACAGCAGAATCCCAGCACTGATACCTGTGGAACACCACTGATCACAGATCTCCAGACTGAAAACCACCCTCCCATGTCTTCTATGACTAAGCCAGTTTTATATCCATCTTAGCTCACTGTGGATCGCATGTTACTTCACCTTTTGTATGTTATGAGGGACCTTGTAAAAGGACTTGCCAAAGTCCAGATAGTCCGTATAGACCTCCCTGCCCTGATCAATCCTCTTTGTCACTTTCTTAAGAAACTTAATCAAGTGTGTGAGAAACGTCCTTCCCTGCACAAAGCCATGCCACTTATTACTAATAAATCCATATTTTTTCCAAATTTGAGTAAATCCTATTCCTGAGAATCTTCTCCAATAATTTCCCTACCACTGATGTAAGTTGTCTGGCCTGTAATTTCCCAGATTGTTCCTTTGTTTAAGAAAGGCAACAGGGATAATAATTCTCCAGTCAGAGTCTTAGAGCCGTCCAGTACAACTTCTGTCCAACTTGTCCATGCTGATCAGATATCTTAAATTAATCTAGTCCCATTTGCCAGCATTTGGCCCATATCCCTCTAAACCTTTTCCTATTCATGTTCCACCCAGGTGCTTTTTAAATATTGTAATTGTATTAGCCTCCGCCACTACATGTGGCAGCTCATTCCGTACAGGCAAAAAGTTGCCCCTTGGGTTCCTTTCAAATCTTACCCCTCTCAAGTTAAACCTATGTCTTCTAGTTTTGGTCTCTGCCACCCTGGGAAAAGGCCTCAGCTACTCATGCTCCTCATCATTTTAAATACCTCTAAGGCCTTCGATGCCCCAGGGAAAATAGCTGGGACTTATGCTGTGATTAGAGGATACAAAGATTTTGTACAAGGCCCTCTGCCTCCCTCAGCATTCTGTGATAAATCCCATCAGATCCTGGGGACTTGTCTACCTTAGTTCTTTTCAAAACACCCAACAACACTTTTAAAAAAAATTTTGACATGCTCTAAATTTTTAGCATACCCCTCCCAAGACTCTTAATCTACCATGTCCTTCTCCTTTGTGAATATTGATACAAGGTATTTGTTACGGATCTTACTCACATGCTCCATCTCCACGCATAAATCCCTCCTACCCAATCCCAAGCTGCCACTTGATCTTTTATAGGTGTATGTAAAATGCCTTGAGATTTTCCTTAACCATGTTTGCCAAAGAAATTTCATTGCCCCTCAGCAGGTTAGGGAGACAGTGAATGGGTGACCAAAAGACAGAAAAAGAGGAGGAACGCAGCGCAGGTGTCCCCTGCGGTCATCTCTTCCTCCCCCCCCCCCCCAACAGCTATACTGTTTTGGATACTGTTGGGGGAGATGGCTCACCAGGGGAGGGCAGCAGTTGCCAGGATCATGGCACTGTGGCGGGCACTGCTGTTAGAAGGGTGGGAAAAAAAGATTCATAGGGACATAGTCATAGGGGATTCTATTGTAAGGGGAGTAGATAGGCGGTTCTGTGGCCGAAAATGGGACTCCCAGATGGTACGTTGCTTCCCAGGTGCTCGGGTCAGGGATGTCAACGATTGGCTACAGAGCATTCTAAAAGGGGAGGGTGAACAGCTAGATGTCTTGGTGCATATAGGCACAAATGATATAAGTAGAAAACGAAATTAGGTCCTGAAAGATGAATTCAGGGAGCTAGGAGAGAAGTTAAAGAGAAGAACCTCCAAAGGTAGTGATCTCGGGATTACTACCAGTGCCACGTGCTTGCCAGCGTAGAAATGAAAAAATAGGCAGGATGAACACGTGGCATTAGAGATGGTGTAGGAGGGAGGGGGTTCAGATTTGTTGGACATTGGGACCAGATCTGGGGAAGGTGGGACTATTACAAAATGGATAGTCTACGTCTGAACCAGACTGGAACCAATGTCTTTGGGGGAGTTTTTTGCTACTGCTGTTGGGGAGGTTTTAAAACTAATGTGGCAGGGGGCTGGGAACCAGAAGAGAAAACAAGTAGGCAGCGAGGTGGAGACTGTAAGAATTATGAAGATAACATTAATAAAGGGAAGAGTAGGCAGAGAGCAGGTGAGCGCAAAACAACTGGTGGCCTGAAATGCATCAACTTTAATGCAAGGGGTATAGTGTGTAAGGCACATGAACTGAGGGCTTGGTTTGGTGCCTGGGGGTATGACGTTATTGCAATCAGAGAGACTTGGTTGAAGGAAGGACATGATGATTGTCAACTAAATGTTCCAGGAAATAGACACTTCAGACAAGACAGGGAGGAAAATAAAAGGGGGGGTGGAGTTGCATTGCTGGTTAGGGACGATATCACAGCTGTGCTAAATGAGCACGCTATGGAGATCTTGGATAGTAAGGCATTATGGGTGGAGCTGAGAAATAAGAAGGGTGCAGTTACATTGTTGGGGGCTGTATTACAGGCCTCCCAACAGGGAGCGTGAGGTAGAAGAACAAATAGGTAAATAGATTATGGAAAGATGTAGAGGCAATAGGGTAGTGGTGATGGGAGATTTTAATTTTCCCAACATTGACTGGGATACACTTAGCGTCAGAGGTCTGGATGGGGTAGAATTTGTAAGAAGTGTCCAGGAGAGTTTTCTAGAGCAGTATGTCAATAGTCCGACGAGGGAAGGGGCCATATTGGACCTGGTACTGGGGAACGAGCCAGGACCGGTGGTAGAAGTTGCAGTTGGGGATTTCTTTGGGAACAGTGACCACAATTCTGTAAGTTTTTAGAATACTCGTAGATAAAGAGCGTGGTTCTAAGGGGAGAGTACTAAACTGGGCCAAGGCCTATTATATCAAAATTAGGCAGGAGCTCGGAAATGTGGATTGGACACAGTTATTTGAAGGTAAGTCCACATTTGAGATGTGGGAGGCTTTCAAAGATCGAGCAGGATAGGCATGTCCCATTGAAGGCCAAGGATATGAAGGGCAAGATTCGTGAACTGTGGATGACAGGAAAAATTGTACAACTAGCCAAGAGGAAAAGGGAAGCGTACAGAAGGTCTAGGCAGCTAAGAACAGAATGGGCCCTGGAGGAATATTGGAAGAGCAGGAAAAGTCTTAAATGAGGAATCAAGTGGGTTAAAAGGAGTCATGAAATAGCTTTAGGGAGCAGAATTAAGAAGAATTCCAAAGCATTTTATTCTTATATAAGCTGCAAGCGGGTAACTAGAGAAAGGATTGGTCTACTAAAAGATAATGAAGGAAGGCTGTGTGTCAAACCTGAGCGAATGGGTGAGATTTTGAATGATTACTTTGCATCAGTGCTCACTGAGGAGAGGAGCGTGATGAATGTTGAGATCAGAGATAGAAGTTTGATTAGTCTGAATCATGTTGACATAAGTAGGGAAGATGAGTTGAATAGGCCAGAGGTTATTAAAATGGACGAATCCTCAGGACTGGATGGGATCTATCCCAGGTTGCTGAGGGAGGCAAGAGAGGAAATAGCTGGGGCCCTGACAGATGTTTTTGTAGCATCCTTAAATACAGGTGGTGTGCTGGCTGACTGGAAGGTTGCTCATGTCCCCCTGTACAAGAAAGGTAGTAGGAATATTCTGGGTAACTACAGACCAGTGAGCCTGATGGTGGTGGGAAAGTTGCTGGAGAGGGTACTGAGGATAGGATCTATTTATATTTAGAAAAGAATGGGCTTAACAGTGATAGGCAACATGGCTTTGAGCGAGGGACATCGTGCCTTACCAACTTAGTAGAGTTCTTCGAGGAAGTGACCAAGTTGATAGATGAAGGAAGGGCTGTTGATGTCATATACATGGACTTTAGTAAGGCGTTTGATAAGGTTCCCCATGGTAGTCTAATGGAGAAAGTGAAATCACATGGTGTGCAGGGTGTTCTAGCTAGGTGGATAAAGAACTGGTTGAGCAACAGGAGACAGAGTAGTAGTTGAAGGGAGTTTCTCGAAATGGAGAAAGGTGACCAGTGGTGTTCCACAGGGGTCAGTGTTGGGCCACTGTTGTTTGTAGTATACATAAATGATCTGGAAGAGGGCACTGTTGGTATGATCAGCATGTTTGCAGATGACACGAAGATTGGTGGAGTAGCAGAAAGCATCAGGGGCTGTCAGAGAATACAGGACGATATAGATAGACTGGAGAGTTGGGCGGAAAAGTGGCAGATGGTTTTCGATCCAGACAAATGTGAATGATGCATTTAGGCAAGTCTAATTCTCGAGCGAATTATACAATGAACGGAAGAGCCTTGGGAAAGGTTGATGGACAGAGATCTGGGAGTTCAGGTCCATTGTACCTTGAGGTTTGCTGCACAGGTGGATAGAGTGGTCAAGAAGGCAGAAAGTATGCTTGCCTTCACTGGAGGGGGTATTGAGTATGAGCCAGCAAGTCATGTTAATTGTGCAAGACATTGGTTCGGCTGCATTTAGAATACTGTATACAGTTCTGGTCATCATATTGCTAAAAGGATGTGGACGCTTTGGAGAGGGTGCAGAAAAAGTTTACCTGGTATGGAAGGTGCTAGCTATGAAGAGAGGTTGAGTAGGTTAGGTTTATTTTCATTAGAAAAAAAGGATTTTGAGGGGGGGACCTGATTTGAGGTTTACAAAATCATGAAGGGTATAGACAGGGTGGATAGAGTCGAGCTTTTTCCCAGGGTGAAGGATTCAGTAACGAGAGGTGATGCTTTCAAGGTGAGGGGTGGAAAGTTTAAGGGGGATACACGCGGCAAGTACTTCACACAGAGGGTAATGGGTGTCTGGAACATGTTGCCAGCAGAGGTGGTAGAGGCAGGCACGGTAGATTCATTGAAGATGCGTCTGGACAGATGGGGCGCAGAGGGATACAGATGCTTAGGAATTGACCGACCGGTTTAGACGGTAGATTTGGATCAGCTCAGGCTTGGAGGGCCGAAGGGCCTGTTCCTGGGCTGTAAATTATCTTTGTTCTTCTTTTCAGCCCTCTGAATTCTTTGTTTCATGTTCTTTCCTGTATCTGTATATTCTTTGAGATGTCTTCATTTTCCTAAGCCTTATGTATGCATCTTTTTCCTTTTTGACGAAGTTCTCATTTTCTCTTGTTATTCAATCTTGCCATCCTTATCTATCATCTTCTCAGGAAAATATAATCATTGTCATACAATCATACAGCATGGCAACAGCCTTCGGTCCAAACAGTCCATGCTGACCATAATGCCAAACTAAACTAATCCCATCTGCCTGCGCTTGGCCCATATCCCTCCAAACATTTCTTATTCATGTACTTATCCAAATGACCTTTACATTTACTTGCATCCGCCACTTCCTCTGGAAGTTCATTCCACACAGGAACCACGATGCAAACAAATTGCACTTTGTATCTTTCTAAACTTTTTCTCCTCTCAGCTTAAAAACATGCCACCTAGTCTTGAAATCCAAAACACATGTTGGCCCTGAACTCCAATCAACTGACCTTAACAAGATTCCTACATGATAGATGTGGATTTATCCTCAAGCAGCCACTCCAATCTATATTCCCCAGTTTTTGCCAAATAATGTGGTAATTAGCCTTCACTGTGTATGTGGCAAGTAGGCGAGGCTGTCTCTAAGGTTACTGTGGTACAGGGCAAGTGTGGTGGAGTCTGCGTGCGTATGATACGCAGTGTAGAGGTGGGTGCTTGTACAAGGTTAGTGTGTGTAAGGTGAGTTTACGGGCAGGTGTCTAAACAAGACCAGCATGTAAAGGGCAAGTGTATGGGTGAGTGCCTGTACAATGTCGGTGCATAGGTGGCAAGAATGGGAAAGGCTGCACCTTACTATGGAATGAAGATGACCTTTCCTGTACACACACATATCAGAAAGCCACACATGGCCAGCATGTGCTTACATTACAAATGCAGCTTCACCCCACACTTGCAGATGAGCACTGAACTTCCATGGCCACCCTTATTCAGGGCAGCTTACCCCAGAGTCACACTTTCCACACTGAAGTCACAATATCAGCCTTTCCCACTCTTGTTGTCTACGCACTGACATTGTACAGGCACTCACCCATACACTTGCCCTTTACATGCGGGTCTTGTTGAGACACCTGCCTTTCAACTCACCTTACACACACTGACCTTGTACAAGCACCCACCTCTACACTGCGTATCATACGCATGCAGACTCCACCACACTCGCTCTGTACACCGTAACCTTAGCGATAGCCTTGTCTACTCGCCACATACACAGTGAAGGCTAATTACCATGTTATTTGGCAAAAACTGGGGAATATAGATTGGAGTGGCTGCTTGAGGATAAATCCACATCTATCATGTGCGATAACTGGGATGGAGTGAGACCAGAGGCTGGGACACAGCATGGGGTGTAAAGGTAGGGAGTGTGTATGTAGGACAGATGCATTTGTAGATATAACTGCGGGTGGGGAGGCTTGGGATTATCGGGGTTTTGCGGCAAGTGCTGTTTCTAGATGGGTGCCCTCCTTTTATGCATGATACAAATTCAGGCTTCTCTGATTTCATTATCACTCAGCATCTAGTGACACAACTTTTGAGAGATTGAGGAGCAGCAGACGATGGGCATGAGCAAATGAGAGGCAGAATGTAGGGTCAGCAGGACATCAACCACTCAAACATTCAGAAGTCACCGAACCTTTGCCTGTACATTGTACTTCCTCCCTCCAACAATACCTCTACCCCTGCCCTTTCACTGACACACTTCATCCATCCTTGGCACACTACTCCTTTCCCATCCTCCTCTCTTTACCTTTGGTCTTTCATCCTTCCCCCTCAATTACCTGCTCCCTATTCCCTACTCCCCTGCCCCCAACATCAAATCTCTTTCTTCACACTCCCCTGAACCTATCTTCCCACCACCTGCTTCCTGCTCTCTTCTCTCAGCTCCCCCATCTCCACCAATACATCCCCATTCCTCGCCTTTCTTCCTCTACACATTCCTCACCCTGTAAGCTTCCCCCCCCACCCTCCAACATGCAACAAACTGCATCTTCCGCACCATCAACCAATGTTCCTTATTTCCTCATCTTGTCTCCCCTTCTCACCCTGGCCCTTCCCACGTTACCCTTGTCCTCCTCCCACTGCCTCCTTCTCCCTGACTTCTCTCCCAACCATCTCCCCTGACCTGCTCTGCCCCTACACCTCTCCCCTCTCCCAGCCACCCCTCTGCCATGGGTCCCCTCTCCCCTATCTCCCCATCCCATTTTCCCTGACTTCTCCACCACCTGCCCATTTCCCACCAATTCCCCTGCACCATCCCCACCACACCCCATGAAGCAGTACCTACCACCATTTTCTCAGTCCCTTTCCCCATCTTCCCTTTTCCCATCTCTCCCTGCCCATTTCCCTATTTCCACCCATCTTCACCTAGATGGAGCCATTCGTCTTGACCAATGACTATCCCTGTTGTTGCAGTCTGTGGGCTTTGTTGATGAAACACTTCGCTGGGATTGAGGATAGGGCAGTTGCATACTTACACACAATTCAAACATCTGCAGTCTTTGACAGTTAACGTTCAGAAGGTGAGGATTTTTATTAGCAAATGGGATTGTGATCCAGAGCCAAGATGGTGACGTGAAGTTGAGATGTGAATCAGGCATGACCATGTTGAATGGTGCAACTGCTTTGGCCTTATGTTATCAGGTTTGTGATGAAATATAAGTGTGCTGATCACGTTTTGCTGCATTTGAGTGCAAGTGATTGACTTTTTTTTTCTCCCCAGAGCAAGAGTAACTTGAACCCCAATGCGAAGGAGTTTGTTCCTGGGATGAAGTACTGAAGATGATTCCAGAGGCCTGTGTTGGTGGATGTAGCACAATCTCCACACTGTGACGCCAGTATTAGAGGAACCAGTAGTAGAAGCTCCCTTCTCTATCACTGTGTTACACTCGTGCATTGCCAAAGTTTTCACTTAGTGTTGCATGCTAAATAAATGTACTGAGACTGTTATTATTCAATAACTTGCTTCTAGTCGTTGACTGAAAAAAACAGGAAGCTTAGAAGTGCCACGGGGAGGGAAGAGCAGCCAGCATGGACTGGGGATGCTGTCCTAACACTGCCTAGCTGACTGCCACTTCCTTGACTTATGTTGCCAAATAACTGGTGAAATGGATAGTTGCCAGTGGCTGTGAGGACCTGAGCTTGCTGGTTCTCTGTTCACTCCCTTGTTCTTAGCCCTTGGCCAGGATTGTTCTCGCAGCTTGTTTTAAACTCTGACTTGGTAACCAGTGTGAGCACTCTTGTCTACAGTTAGCTTGAAGGCTGGGAGAATGGTCTAGTCAGGGAAATATGAGGTCTCTTGTCAGAGATTAATAGTAGGTATTATGTATACCCTTGGCAAAGCTGGACACTTAATTCAACAAAGTTCTGACAATCTGGACTTTTGAGGGTTTTCATGAACTGGGTCTTACTGGGAGAAGTTGCTAGTGCTTCTACTTTAAGCTAATACACTACTGAAGATCTTTTCAGTCTCACCAGTTTGTAATAAGCATAGCTTCTGTAGGTACAGTTATGTTCAGAATGTTTCCCCTGGTTTGTGTTGCTGAGAAAGTTCATGTCAATCCATCAGAGACATGGCAATGGGCATTCATTAAGACAGTGAAACCCAACTCAGTGCAATTGATCAGGAAATTTCACCTGTCCCAATCAATCCCAGAATTTGTCACATGGTGCAGGTTATGCTCTCACTCAGTCCCTGTCAAATGACAAGATTCCCTGTCCACTGGTATAATGCATGTGCTGCTGTTTTAAGACAGTAGTGTAGAGAGAGGAGTTTGTCAATTTCAGTTAAGATCATTGTGTAGAGAAAGCATTGGCTCAATGTTGGCTAAGATTGTAGTGTGGAGATGGACACGGTTTTAGTGTGGGTAACAATCTTGGTGTAGAGGTTAAAGGATGTCAGCACAAGTGAAGATCACAGTTTAGTGATTGCAGGCTATGGTACTGGTTAAGGTCAGTGTAGAGGGAAGGCTGTCTGTACTCACTCATTTGGCAATGTAGAGTCATTGTGATGCTGTTTAAGATGGCACTATAGTGTAGATTCACACAAGAATTAAAGTTATAGCAGTGGGCATGAGAATGTATGTTGCTCGTGTGGCTGTCATTTGTCAGTCCATTATTGAGCAGGGAAGATTCAACCATTTTGCTGTTGGGCACATCATAAGACCTTGACTGTGTGTTTATTGGTGTATTGTTGTCTAGTTGCTAATAAGATGCAGGATGAAAGGCCACTTGTTGAATGAAACAGTTATTGTGGATTATTATCTTTTCCTTTCCTGTTCTCTCTGGGTGTGTGAATGGGAATTGATTAAATGTGTATCTGCAATGTAGAAAGATGTTACAACAGGGTTGGCATTTAAAAAGACAGTGATACACTTCTCTTTTTGAATCTAGTGGCACATGTTTTGTGAATTCCAGAAGTGAGTTTTGATTAGCTAATAGTTTGGCAGCTCTCAAGCGCATTGAGATGAGAGTAACAGACAACAATACATGGATGTCAGTGGGGTCTGAAATGTGTGATCTTGGCTAACTCAAATGGACTACCAAAATCCAATGTGTTCAACCTTCAGCCTAACAATTGAGTGGCACTTTTGGCAGTTGTACTATTTAATATCCCGATATTTGCAGAAACACTTTGCAATTAAATGAGCAAGTAAGCAGAAAGTAGGAGCACAATGGCACGTTTGTAGAAATTTGTTGGTTGATTTTCTCTTTTTGAGTATGTCTCTTTTGACAAAATAGAGAGTGTTAATTTTTGAAAATTTTAAGTAACTGGAACGCACTGTCCAAAAAACACCCAGTTACACATTTTCACCAAATGTTGTGTAATGTATATGTCAGACATCCTTTCAACAACAATAACCTTGCAAAACCCCTATTGAAGCCATTCTGCCTCTAGCACAAGTGTATCACTCTGGATTGCAGTTTCAAACCTTGAAACTATTTTCAAGAAATTGTTGATTTATCAATTAATAATGCATTTATTGTACATGTGAATACTGGCAGCTGATGGCCACAAGTTTAGTGGGGATCAAAATTTTTGTGGACAACAGAGAATTTGCTGTGCAGCGAGAGCAGAGGTTGGTATTGGTTAAAATTGTGGCGCAGGGAGAGAAGGCTATCAGTGCTGATTAAAATTGGGGTAAAGACAGTGCAAGTTGGTGCTGGTTAAGATTGTGGGACAGAGTAGGATGTTGGTGCTAATTAAAATTGTGATGCAGAGAGAGCAGGGTGTCAGCATTGGTTAAGATTGTGGTGTAGAGAGTGAACTGGATGTGGTCCTGGTACTACTGTTCAGTACTAAAATATATTTGTTCAAAGTAAATTCAGATTAATCATAGTTCCAGAGGACCATATCACTCTGCTCTCATTAGAGAAGATGAATGGTGATGATTTAACCTGAGGCCCAACTGCATGGTTGGGACCTTTATGGTAACCTCAGCTAATGTGGGAATTGAACCCACGCTGACCTCAGCTGGCTGGATTGCTGGTATGATGCTAATAGCGAGTTCAATTTCTGCATGACCACTGGTTACTGCCTTTTCAGTTTTGTCCCTTGGCTGAGGTGTGGTGCCCTTCAGGTTAAACACTGCCAGTCGTTTCCCTCTAAAGTAAGAGAGCAGCCCTATGTTTCTCTGGGACGAGGGAATTTACTTTTGCTTACATTTATTCAGTAATTGGCTTGACTCTTTTCCCCCCCCCCCCCCCCCCCCCCTAAAGTGACTCCATTTGAGAATAATACTGCATTATGAACTAACTAGGGATGTCCATAAGTGATGAATTGTGCTGTACAAATGCATTTATTTAGGAGACAGATGTTTGAGATTCTCTTAACTCTTTTTTTTTGACTTGTAAGAAAAAAGGCAGTGAGGACTTGCGTGAACTGAGAGTTGGTTCCAGGACTGAAAGTGTTGCTGTCTAACTCAGTGAGGGAACAGGAAGTTTAGGTGCTTATTGAGTTGTGAGAATCTGCAACACGATAGCTTTCTCCACTGTTGTAATAGTCGACCATCTAAAAAGTTATGGTCAGCTTAGGTCAGAAATATTGTGCTTGGGTAAACAGTTCGGCTTTAAGTAATGTCTCCCCTTTCTCATGGCACAGTAAGTATGAACACCTGGGAGAAATGAGTAATGAAATTGTGGAGATGGACAGACAGTAAGGTAAACAACACCAACCCACTGGAAGAGAGGGCGTTTTGGGCATCTTCAGTTATGAACTTGGTAGTTTCACTGCCAATTTGTGTTGAATGTGAAGAGTGTTTAAATTGAAAAAAAATGTAAAAAATATATTTTTCCAAAAATATTTAAAAAAAATAAATAAACTTGAAATGAAATGTGGCTGGAATTTTTACTTTGTTTTGGTCTTTTCAGTATCAGTCTGTTTTCACTAATCATAGTCATAGAGATGTACGACACAGAAATAGACCCTTCAGTTCAACTTGTCCATGCCAACCAGATATCCCAACCCAATCTAGCCCCCCTTGCCAGCACCCGGCCTGTATCCTTCCAAACCCTTCCTATTCATATACCCATCCAGATGCCTTTTCAATACTGCAATTGTACTAGCCTCCACCACTTCCTCTGGCAGCTCATTCCATACACATACCACCCTCTGTGGAAAAAGTTGCCCTTTGGGTCTTTTTAAAATCTTCCCCACTCACCCTAAACCTATGCCCTCTAGTACTGGACTCCCCCACCCCATGGAAAACACTTTGTCTATTTATCCTATCCATGCCTCACATGATTTTATAAACCCCCAAAAGGTCACCTCTCAGCTCCAGGGAAAACAACCCCAGCCTATCCAACCTCTCCCTATAGCTCAAATCCTCCAACCCTGGCAACATCCTTGTAAAACTTTTCTGAACCCTTTCAAGTTTCACAACATCCTTCCGATAGGAAGGAGACTAGAATTGCATGCAATATTCCAAGTGGCATAACCAATGTCCTGACCTCCCAATTCCTGTACTCAATACTTTGACCAATAAAGGACAGCATACCAAACGCTGCCTTCACTATCCTATTCACCTGCGACTCCACTTTCAAGGAGTTATAAACCTGCACTCCAAGGTTACTGCCTAAGACCTTACCATTAAGTGTGTAAGTCCTGCTAAGACTTGCTTTCCCAAAATGCAATACCTCACATTTATCTAAATTAAAATCCATCTGCCACTTCTCAGCCCATTGGCCCATCTGATCAAGATCCAGTTGTAATCTGAGGTAATCACCTTTACTGTCCACTGGTTCACTCAGATCAAAGTCAGATTTATCCTGACAGGGAATTTCCTAATTCTCATTCTAGTGTTTCAACAGCAGACGGTCAAGATTGTGGCAGGAACAGGGTTTGGTTCAGTGTGTGAAAATATCCAGACATACAAGGGTCAGAAGTGGGTCAGGGTCTGCACAAAGTACTCTGCTTATTCAAGCAGGGGCAGTTTCTGAACTCAGCAGGGGTAGGGGAGAGAAGGGTTACTATTTAGCTCAAGAGGGTTGACATGCAATGGCAGGATCTGGGCACAGCAGCATGAGGGAAATGACCTGTATAAAAGGTTGTGCACAGCATTGCCCAAAGCTGGAGGATGGCAGAGTCCAGGTACAGGGACCATACGATTAGATTTATTAGATTAGATTTCCTACAGTGCAGAAACAGGCCCTTCTGAAGAGTAGCCCACCCAGACCCATTTGCCTACTCCCTACTAAAGCACCTAACGCTATGGGCAATTTAGCATAGCCAATTCACTTGACCTGCACACCTTTGGATTGTGGAAGGAAACTGGAGCACCCAGAGGAAACCCACGCAGGCACAGGGATTTTTGACTTGACAAAGGCCTTTCGACTGCAAGTTATGAGAAACTGGCAGATTCTGCTGAAGTATGAATATCCTCCAACATCCGTCACTATGCTTTGCCTGCTTCAGGCTATACTAGCACTGGATCCAAACACACCCCTCTTAGAGTTGTAGAGATGTACAGCATGGAAACAGACCCTTCAGTCCAACCTGTCCACGCCAACCAGACATCCCAACCTAATCTAGTCCCAGCTGCTAGCACCTGGCCCATATTCCTCCAAACCCTTCCGATTCATATACCCATCCAAATGCCTCTTAAATATTGCAATTGTACCAGCCTCCACCACATCCTCTGGCAGCTCATTCCATACACGTACCACCCTCTGCGTGAAAATGTTGCCCCTTAGGTCTCTTTTATATCTTTCCCCTCTCACCCTAAAACCTCTAGTTCTGGACTCCCCGATTCAGGGAAAAGACTTTTGTCTATTTATCATATCCATCCCCTCATAATTTTGTAAACCTCTATAAAGTCACCCCTCAGCCTCTGACGCTCCAGGGAAAACAGCCCCAGCCTGTTCAGCCTCTCTCTATAGCTCAAATTCTCCAACCCTGGCAACATCCTTGTAAATCTTTTCTGAACCCTTTCAAGTTTCACAACATCTTTCCGATAGGAAGGAGACCAGAATTGCACGCAATATTCCAAAAGTGGCCTAACCAATATCCTGTACAGCCACAACCTGACCTCCCAAATCCTGTACTCAATACTCTGACCAATAAAGGAAAGCATACCAAATGCCTCCTTCACTATTCTATCTACCTGCGACTCCACTTTCAAGGAGCTATGAACCTGTACTCCAAGGTCTCTTTGTTCAGCAATACTCCCTGGGACCTTACCATTAAGTGGATAAGTCCTGCTAAGATTTGCTTTCCCAAAATGCAGCACCTCACATTTATCTGAATTAAACTCCATCTGCCACTTCTCAGCCCATTGGCCCATCTGGTCCAGATCCTGTTGTAATCTGATGTAACCCTCTTCGCTGTCCACTACACCTCCAATTATTGGAACAGAATTAGCTCATTTGGCTCATTGCATGTATTCTGCTATTTGATCATGACAGAACCTCATTTCTCCTGCTTTTATCCCCCTATAATCCTTAATCACCTTAACAATCAAGAATCTATTTATCTCTGTCTGAAATCTACTCAATGACTTGGCCTCCATAGCTCTTTGTGGTAGTGAGTGTGGGCACAGTAGAGTCAAAGGGAAGATCAGGAATCATGCACATCATTGTAAAGGGAGGTTAGTGAGAACTTCAGTTATGTGCAAATCAGGTTCAGGAAGATATTGGGGTGGGAGAGGTTCAGAGTAAGATCAAAGTGCAGCCCAGGACTAACAGTGTGTTCAGGATTGGGTGAGGGTCTTGTGGCGGATCGGGGTTCTATCTTGGAGCTAAGCCTCAGGCCGACTGGAGGCAGGGTGGGAGGTGAAGTCAGAGCTCTGAGGAACAGAGGGTGCCCCTGGGGGGCTAACTCACAGGCCAATGATAGGTTCAGAGGGAGTGGAGATTCAAGAGGGATCAGGGGTTGTGACTTGGATCTGACCCTTAGGCCAGTGAGACATTTGGGAGGGTGTGGATGGTGAAGTGCCAAGGAGAGATTCAGGATTTGGAGGGGGTGAGGTGCTATAGGTCAGGGTTCAGGAGGGATGGGGAGTGAGGTGCGATGGAAAACGCAGGATTCGGGGGGTGGCGGTGAGGTGCGAGTTGCCGTGGGGAAGGTCAGAGTTTGGGGAGGGGGGCAGGATTCGGAGGTGAGAGGGGAGGTGCCATGAAGAAAATGAACGTTCGTCTGGGGAGGTGAGTGGGATACACTCTGTCTGTGAGGTCATATCCGGTCCGCGTGATGCAGTTTCCGGCGAGCTGATGGGGCGGTTGAGAGGGTCTCGAGCTCCGCAGGTTAGTCATTCACCACCGAATAATATCTAATTAAATCTGCAACTGCCACATAGTGTGATCTATTAGTAACTACCTAATAGTGTATACTATCAGTAACTACGGAGTAATGTGACGTTATATTAGTAACTTGCAAATATTATATCATAAACTATCAAGTGCTATAAGTGTTATATGAATAACTATCAAGTAAGGTTATATTTCCCCATTAACTCTAATATTGTAATATTCCTCCAGTAAATACGATGTCAAGTCATAGAGATGTACAGTACAGAAACAGACTCTTTGGTCCAACTCGTCCATGCTGACCAGGTGTATTGCATTTGCCAGCACCTGGCCCATATCCCTCTAAACCCTTCCTGTTCATATACCCATCCAGATGCCTCCTAAATGCTGTAATTGTATGAGTCTCCACCACCTCTCTGGCAACTCATTCCATACAGGCACCATCCTCTGCATGAAAAAGTTGCCCCTTAGGTCTCTTATCTCCTTCCCCTCTCACCCTGAACCTCTAGTTCTGGACTCCCTGCCCAAGGGAAAAGACCTTAGCACTTCACCTTATCCATGCTCCTCGATAAGATCACCCCTCAGCCCCTGACACTCTGTGGAAAACAGCCCCAGCTTCCCTGTAGCTCAAACCCTCCAATCCTGGCAATATCCGAGTAAATCTTTTCTGAACCCTCTCAAGTTTTGCATTGTCCTTCTTTACGCAGACAGACCAGAATTGAATGCAGTATTCTGAAAGTGGCTAACCAATGTCCTGTACAGCTGCAACATGACCTTTCAACTCCTACGCTCAATGCACTGACCAAATGTCTCCTTCACTATTCTGTCTACTTGCAACTCTACTTTCAAGGAACTGTGAACCTGCACTGTGTTCAGCAAGGCTCGCAAGGACCATTAAGTGTTTAAGTCCTGCCTTGATTTGTCTTTCCAAAGTGCAGCACCTCACATTTATCTAAATTAAGCTCCATCTGTCACTCGTTGGCCCATCTGATTAAAATCCTGTTTTACTCTGAGGTAATCTTGGCTGTTGACTTCTAAATATGTAATATTTGACCAGTAACTACAAAATAATGTAATATTCCACCAATATCCATTCTATAATATAATAATCTCCCTTTAACTATCACACTGATTATCCTGTTGTATAACGCATAACAGTTGAGAGTTCATACTGTGGAATTCCTTTCCCAAACCTTCGTACTTCAGAAATCAGGAGAGCAAAAAGGGACATGAAATAGCTTTGGCAAATAGGGTTATGGAGAATCCAAAGAGATTCTACGAATACTTAGAAGGGAAAAATAATAAATTAAGAGAGAATAGGGACGCTTAAAGATCAGGAATAAAGGCAGTGAGCCTGAAGCGTGGAGAGATAAGCTAGAGGAGGGTGGGGGTGGGGAGAAAGTAGCATAGAGTACAATGGGTGAGTGGGGGAGGGGATGAAGGTGATAGGTCAGGGAGGAGAGGGTGGAGTGAATAGGTGGAAAAGGACATAGGCAGGTAGGACAAGTCATGGGGACAGTTACTGAGCTGGAAGTTTCGAACTAGGGTGAGGTGGGGGAAGGGGAAATGAGGATACTGTTGAAGTCCACATTGATGCCCTGGGGTTGAAGTGTTCCGAGGCAGAAGATGAGGCGTTCTTCCTCCAGGCATCTAGTGGTGAGGGAGCGGCGGTGAAAGAGGCCCAGGACCTCCATGTCCTCGGCAGAGTGGGAGGGGGAGTTGAAATGTTGGGCCACGGGGCGGTGTGGTTGATTGGTGCGGGTGTCCCGGAGACGTTCCCTAAAGTGCTCTGCTAGGAGGCGCCCAGTCTCCCCAATGTAGAGGAGACCGCATCGGGAGCAACGGATACAATAAATGATATTAGTGGATGTGCAAGTAAAACTTTGATGGATGCGGAAGGCTCCTTTAGGGCCTTGGATAGAGGTGAGGGAGGAGGTGTGGGCACAGGTTTTACAGTTCCTGCGGTGGCAGGGGAAAGTGCCAGGATTGGAGGGTGGGTTGTTTGGGGGCATGGACCTGACCAGGTAGTCGCGGAGGGAACGGTCTTTGCGGAAGGCGGAAAGGGGTGGGGAGGGAAATATATCCCTGGTGGTGGGGTCTGTTTGGAGTTGGCGGAAATGTCGGCGGATGATTTGGTTTATGCGAAGGTTGGTAGGGTGGAAGGTGAACACCAGGGGCTGTCCTTGTTACGGTTGGAGGGGTGGGGTCTGAGGGCGGAGGTGCGGGATGTAGACGAGATGCGTTGGAGGGCATCTTTAACTACGTGGGAAGGGAAATTGTGGTCTCTAAAGAAGGAGGCCATCTGGTGTGTTCTTTGGTGGAACTGGTCCTCCTGGAAGCAGATCCGGCGGAGGCGGAGGAATTGGGAATACGGGATGGCATTTTTGCAAGAGGTAGGGTGGGAAGAGGTATAATCCAGGTAGCTGTGGGAGTCGGTGGGTTTGTAAAAAAAAAAAGTCAGTGACGACCGACTTGATTTCCTCATTTCCCCTTCCCCCCACCCCCACCTCACCCTAGTTCTACACTTCCAGCTCAGTAACTGTCCCCATGACTTGTCTGGACTTGTCCTACCTGCCTATCTCCTTTTCCACCTATCCACTCCACCCTCTCCTCACCTTCATCCTCTCCCCCACTCACCCATTGTACTCTATGCTACTTTCTCCCCACCCCCACCCTCCTCTAGCTTATCTCTCCATGCTTCAGGCTCACTGCCTTTATTCCTGATGAAGGGCTTTTGCCCGAAAAGTCGATTTCGAAGCTACTTGGATGCTGCCTGAACTGCTGTGCTCTTCCAGCACCACTAATCCAGAATCTGGTTTCCAGCATCTGCAGTCATTGTTTTTAACTCTTAAAGATCAACAAGGCTATCTATGTGTGGAACTGAAAATGTGTTGCTGGAAAAGCGCAGCAGGTCAGGCAGCATCCAAGGAACAGGAGAATCGACGTTTCGGGCATAAGCCCTTCAGGAATGAGGAAAGTGTGTCCAGCAGGCTAAGATAAAAGGTAGGGAGGAGGGACTTGAGGGAGGGGTGTTGGAAATGCGATAGCTGGAAGGAGGTCAAGGTGAGGGTGATAGGCCGGAGTGGGGTGGGGGCGGAGAGGTCAGGAAGAAGATTGCAGGTTAGGAAGGCGGTGCTGAGTTCGAGGGATTTAACTGAGACAAGGTGGGGGGGGAGGGGAAATGAGGAAACTGGAGAAATCCGAGTTCATCCCTTGTGGTTAGAGGGTTCCTAGGCGGAAGATGAGGCGCTCTTCCTCCAACTGTCGTGTTGCTAAGGTCTGGCGATGGAGGAGTCCAAGGACCTGCATGTCCTTGATGGAGTGGGAGGGGGAGTTGAAGTGTTGGGCTACGGGGTGGTTGGGTTGGTTGGTCTGGGTGTGCCAGAGGTGTTCTCTGAAACGTTCCGCAAGTAGGCGGCCTGTCTCCCCAATATAGAGGAGGCCACATCGAGTGCAGCGGATGCAATAGATAATGTGTGTGGAGGTGCAGGTGAATTTGTGGCGGATATGGAAGTATCCCTTGGGGCCTTGGAGGGAAGTAAGGGGGGAGGTGTGGGCGCAAGTTTTGCATTTCTTGCGGTTGCAAGGGTAGGTGCCGGGAGTGGAGTTTGGGTTGGTGGGGGGTGTGGACCTAACGAGGGAGTCACGGAGGGAGTGGTCTTTTCGGAACGCTGATAGGGGAGGGAAGGGAAATATATCCCTGGTGGTGGGGTCCGTTTGGAGGTGGTGGAAATGACGGCAGATGATATGCTGTACATGGAGGTTGGTGGGGTGGTAGGTGAGGACCAGTGGGGTTCTGTCCTGATGGCGGTTGGACGGGCGGGAAGTGGCGGAGATGCGGTGGAGAGCATCGTCGATCACGTCTGGGGGGAAATTGCGGTCTTTGAAGAAGGAGGTCATCTGGGTTGTTCGGTATTGGAACTGGTCCTCCTGGGAGCAGATGCAGCGGAGATGAAGGAATTGGGAATATGGGATGGTGTTTTTACAGGGGGCAGGGTGGGAGGAGGTGTAGTCTAGGTAACTGTGGGAATCGGTCGGTTTATATAAATGTCCGTGTTGATTCAGTCGCCAGAGATAGAAATGGAAAGGTCTGGGAAGGGGAGGGAGGAGCGTCTCTTCCACTTCCCGCTCCTCCGCTCTTGAGCCCCGCCCCTCCAACCGCCACCAGGACAGAACCCCATTGGTCCTCACCTACCACCCCACCTGCGCTTTTCCAGCAGCACATTTTCAGCTCTGATCTCCAGCATCTGCAGTCCCCCCTTTCTCCTATCTATGTTTGGAACCACAGAAGATGGGTAAGGTACTAAACAAGTATTTCCTTTCAGTGGAGAAGGACGTGGAAGCTAGAGGACTTGGAGAAATAAATAGTGAAGTCTTGAAAAATGTCCATATTACAGAGGAGGTGGTTCTGGATGCCTTAAAATGCAGAAAGGTGGATAAATACCTGGGACCTGCTCAGGTGTATCCTAGAATTTTGTGGGAAGCTAGGGAAATTATTGCTGGGCCGCTTGCTGAGATATTTGTATCATTGATAGCCATTAGTAAGGTGCCAGAAGACTGGAGGTTGGCTCATGTAGTGCTATTGTTTAAGAAAGGTGTCTGGCATCTGCATCTCGTTGGGTTCTGGGGCACAAATGTGAGATTCCGGTTCCAGTTCCTTCAGGATCTCCTTGGTGCCCTTTAGCATCTTTCTAGGGGCATGTCCCCAGGGCTGGAGGGGCTAACCATGGAGTTCTTCAGGGCTTTCTGGAACATCCTTGGAGAGCAATTGTGAGAGTCATGAAGGAATGCATCGCAACTGGAGAAGGCAGTGGCCTAGTGATATTACTGCTGGACAGTTAATTTAAAGTCTGTTCTGGGAAGCTGGGTTCGAATCCTGCCAAAGCAGGTGGTGGAACTTGAATTCAATAAATATCTGGAATTAAGAGTCTAATGTTGACCATGAAACCATTGTCAATTGTTGGGGCAAAACACATCTGGTTCACTAATGTCCTTATCTGGTCTGGCATACATGTGACTTCAGACCACAAAGCAATGCGGTTGACTCTTAACTGCCCTCTGAGTGGTTAGAGATGGTCAAAAAATGCTGGCCTAACTAGTGGCGCCCTCATCCACTGAATGAAAAATAATGGAGAGATGCCCCTTTCTTGATGCAGGGCCAACATTGCTCTTTTGCCTAAGAAGAGGAATCTTAGTTTGTTTAAGAATTGGTGTCCAGTCTCCCCCCTCAGTGTGGAGTATAAAATGTTTGCCAGGTCAGTTTGCACTCCAGATCTGTCCTGCGCCATCCTAGGCCGGAGCACCCATGACAACACCCATCTGATCTGGGACGTGATCCATTATTCCTAGAGAGCTGGCAATTTCAATCAAATCGGGGGCTCAAAGCACTCCATCGATTTGTTTTAAGGTTACAAGATTGATGATTTTAAAAAGGACATAATGTTGTACAATTTCAATGTTAAAAACAAAATCTTCCCCATTACGTAACCCACAAAACACATTGAATTGAGATCCTGATTCATACAAGGCAAAACAGCTACTTAAAAGGATTTTCCGAACCAGTATTTTAGCAAACCAACATTTTTTAAACATCAAACACTCTCAGCATGGCACAATTTACATTGAAACGCTCCTCCTTCAACCCAAGTACGAGTACAACCTTAATTTCAGTGTTTCTCGCCTTTGTTTCATTTTTTCATCCTCTCACTGAAACCACATTTCTAAAGAGAGTAAGCCCTCGCAGTGGACCACATGGTGCTGCAATCCAAGCCACACACTTCCTCCAGGACAAACACTTGCAGAGCCTCATATTTCGCCACTAGGGGATTTTAACCCTTTCTCACTTTACTCCTCAAGGGGGCTTGAACCTCACTTAAACACAGAAAGCTCAAACTCTAAATAAACACAGAAAACTCAATTTCTAATTAAACACAAAAAGCTTGAACCTGAATTAAACACCGAAAACTTGAAGCTCGCTTAAACACAAAGCTCAAAACTCGAACCTCAAACATAAAAGGCTCGAACAGCACAGTGCAGAGAATTTGAGCCTCCAGTCAACCCACCCAGAAGACCCAAACCCTAGTACCGTGCAGAGGACTTGAACCTCAGTCACCACCACCCCACCAATGCAGCACAGAGGACTTGAACCTTGGCCTGCCAATGCGCTTGCCAAACTGTCTCTCTCAACTGAGCTAACTACTGTTCAAGGAATCCATAGAATAGTTAGCGTTGAATGAGGTGACCGTCTCCGGCACGCAAGAATATCAAGAGGGACCAAGGTTTAAAATCTTCCCTTGTGGGCCCATCCATCTCGAGACACCAATGTTCTGGGCGACCGCTGACACTGTCTGATCGTAGCTATCCATTTAGATCCTGCCGACTTTTCTTTTCACAAAACCCAGAACTTAACTTTCCCTGCTTGCTTATACCCTGTACACATTTTCACAGAGAGCCCTGATTACAGAGCTGACCAGCCTGGGCCGCGCTGGATGGCAGAAGAGCAGGCTGGATTAGGCCAGTACAGTTGATTGCAAGGGCTTCAGTCCACCTCTGGTTCAGGACCAACGTGCCTGATAGACAAGGCACTCGGCCTTAATACCTTGCGTGTGCCTGAAGCGACACAGGCAGACTGAGGGCTTCTGGATGAACTGATCCCTATTTGTCTGGAACTCGACTTTGGCCCCACGCTGCGGATTCTCCCTTGTCACCTGGTGCCCCACAATCTGAACCGTCTCAGGGATATCCTCCCAGTGCCCTTTTTGAATGGCGCGGAGGCGTTAAATGTACGGTTGATGCAGTGCATACTCCACAACCGCACCTTCACCTGCCACCCAGATATACTGTGGTGTGACATTTTGCCCTCTGGTAGCAAAGGGCCCCAGGGGAAGCCCTCTCTCACTTTGGAGATCTTGGTTGGAGAGTGCTGCCTGTGGTGGTCCTTAGCAACTGGTGACCAAGCAAATTTACTGTGTGCCAGACCATTGCTGGTTTCTGTGAATCTGAGGATGTACATCAAGTGTGTTGGTCTGCAGGCCCTTCTTAAGTTTTTGAAGGGGCAGCTGTTAAAGGTTTGTTTGCACTTCAGCCCACACTCCTGATGTATAGGCACCCAGTACGGAGAAGGGTGGACAAGACGACATGCCTTAGAACATAGAACATTAAGGTGCAGTACAGGCCGTTCAGGTTGCACCGACCTGTGATATTACTCTGCCCATCTAACCTACACCATTCCTTATTATCCACATCTATGTCCAATGCCCTTAATGATGGTGAGTCCTTTACTGTTGCAGGCCGACCATTCCACTCCCCTACTATTCTGAGTAAAGAAACTACCCCGATATCTGTTCTAAATCTGTCACCTTCTCATGATTCTCATGCCAAGAGGGCCATTAACAGGTTCAAGTAGTAGTCTCATTGTTCCTGACTGTCTCTCCCTATTTCACGGTTATTGCTGTCCCTGGGGAAAGGGAGCACGCGGTGCTCACTGGCAGGTCTCAACCGCTGGCGTAACAGGAGTTGGAGTGCTTTATCAACCTATATAATATTCTGATTTAGTTAATCGTTTGTGTTTAGCCTTTTGAGTTTGTGTTTAGACAATAAACAATAGGTGCAGGAGTAGGCCATTCTGCCCTTTGAGCCTGCATCACCATTCAATATGATCATGGCTGATCATCCTTAATCAGTGTCCTGTTCCTGCTTTATCTCCATAACCCTTGATTCCACAATCCTTGAGAGCTCTATCCAACTCTTTCTTAAATGAATCTGGGCCTCCACTGCCCTCTGGGGCAGAGCATTCCACACAGCCAACACTCTCTGGGTGAAGACGCTTCTCCTCATCTCTGTCCTAAATGGTCTACCCCGTATTTTTAAGCTGTGTCCTCTGGTTCGGAACTCACCCATCAGCGGAAACATGTTTCCTGCCTCCAGAGTGTCCAATCCTTTAATAATCTTATGTCTCAATCAGATCCCCTCTCAGTCTTCTAAATTGAAGGGTATACAAGCCCAGTCGCTCCAGTCTTTCAGTGTAAGGTAATCCCGCCATTCCAGGAATTGACCTCGTGAACCTACGCTGCACTCCCTTAATAGCCAAAATTTCTTTCCTCAAATTTGGAGACCAGAACTGCACACAGTACTCCAGGTGTGGTCTCACCAGGGCCCTGTACAGCTGCAGAGGAACCTCTTTGCTTCTATACTCAATCCCTCTTGTTATGAAGGCTAGCATGCTATTAGCCTTCTTCACTACCTGATGTACCTGCATGCTTACCTTCATTGACTGGTGTACAAGAACACCCAGATCTCTTTGTACTGCCCCTTTACCTAAATTGATTCCATTTCGGTAGTAATCTGCCTTCCTGTTCTTGCCACCAAAGTGGATAACCATACATTTATCCACATTAAACTGCAATTTGTTTTCAGTTTGGTGCCCTGGGAAGAGGGCTATTTTATTTTCCCATTGTTTCTGTTTTGGACCCCTTAGAAGAGCCAAGGGGCTTAGCCCGTACTGTCCCTGTCTCAGATGTGCTTGGTGGGGATCAGTGAGGGGAGTTTTATTTTCAGTTGAAATAAGCAGTGAAACTTCCTCTGGATTTTAAACCAATTTGTCTCTATCCCAGGAGTGTTCGATAGGGACGGAGGGGGGAGTGTTTATTTATTTAGTTGTTTATTTGTTTTCTTGATTTTGCTTGACTTTACTTATTCTTTAGCTCCTTTTGGTCCCTTCCTAAAAGAGGTTTGGTCAGGATAGAGTCAGAGTGTGGTGCTGGAAAACCACATCAGGTCAGGCAGCATCTGAGGAGCAGGAGAATCGACGTTTCGAGCATAATCCCTTCATCAGGAATGTGGCTTGTGGCCCAAGGGGGCTGAGAGACAAATGGGAGGGTGGTGGGTGGGGCGGGGCGGGGCGGAGCGGAAGGTAGCTGAAAATATAGGTAGATAATGGTGGGGAGAAGGTGATACGTCAGAGAAGAGGGGGAGCAGATGGGGGCGGTGGGGAGAAGGAAGATGGATAGATAGGACAGTTCAAGAGGGTGGTGCTGAGTTGGAAGTTTGTATCTGGGATAAAGTGAGGGGGAGGGGAAATGAGGAAATTGGTGAAATCCACAATGAGCCCATGTGGTCGAAGGGTTCCAAGGCAGCAGATGAGGTGTTCTTCCACCAAGTGTCAGATGGTTAGGATTTGGCGGTGGAGAAAGACCAGCACTTGCATGTTCTTGGTGGAGTGGGAGGGGTGTTAGTGATCGGCCATAGGGTGGTGGGGATGTTTTGTGTGTGTGTGTGTGTGTGTGTGTGTGTGTGTGTGTGTGTGTGTGTGTGTGTGTCAGAGATGTTCTCTGAAACATTCTGCAAGTTGGCGTCCTGTCTCCCCAATGTAGTGGAGACCACATTGGAGCAACGGACACAGGTGACGTGTGTCGAAGTACAGGTAAATCTTTGTGGAACGTGTGAGGACAAAGTAAAGGGAAAGCCATTTCTTTGATTGGTAGTTGATTTTTATTTTTCCCGAGTGAATTAGAATTTCTTTTTTGCTTAACAATGTCAAGGCAGCTTTATTTTCTGTTTTGAAAGAGCAGAGTGAGCTTTGCTCTGTGTTTCACCCAGTGCTGTCCCTGTCGCGGGAGTGTCTGTTGGGGGGAATCTTCGATTTTTTTATATTTGCACTTATTGTTTAAAAGAGTGGAGGCTTGTTTTTCGGACTGAAGGTCTGTGACTAGCAGTGTGCTACAAGGATCAGTGCTGAATCCACTGCTTTTTTATATTTATGTAAATGATTCAGGTGTGAATATAGGTGGAATGGTTAGTAAATTTGCAAATGACACTAAAATTAATGAAGGTTATTTCTGAGTAAAATGGGATCTTGATCAGATGGGCCAATAGGCTGAGGAGTGGCCAATGGAGTTTAATTTTGATAAATGTGAGGTGCTGCATTTTGGTGTGGCAAACCAGGGCAGGACTTGTATGGTTAATGGTACTGTCCTGGGGAGTGTTGCTGAACAAAAAGACCTTGGGGTGCAGGTTCATAGTTCCTTGAAAATTAAGTCTCAGGTTGACAGGGTAGTGAAGAAGGTGTTCAATGTGCTTGCCTTTATTGGTCAGAGCATTGAGTATAGGAGTTGGGTGGTCATGTGTCGATTCAGGACATTGATTTGGCCACTTTTGGAATATTGCATTGAATTCTGGTCTCCTTGCTATAGGAAGGATGTTGTTAAACTTCAACGGGTTCAGAAATATTACAAGGATGTTGCCGGGGTTGGAGGGTTTGAGCTGAATAGGCTGGGGTTATTTTCCTTAGAGCATCGGAGACTGAGGTTATATATAATCTTATGGCAATTATATAACCTTTTAAAGAGGTTTATAAAACCATGAGAGTCACGGATAGGGTGGGGAGTCCAAAACTTAGAGGACATAGGTTTAAGGTGAGAGGGGATAGATTTAAAAGGGATATAAGGGGCAACATTTTCACACAAAAGGTGGTGTGTGCATGGAATGAGCTCCAAGTGGTGGAAGCTGGCACAATTACAACATTCAAAAGGCATCTGGATGGGAAGCATTTAGAGGGACTTAGGTCAAATGCTGGCAAATGGAACCAGATTTAGGATATCTGGTTGGCATGGACGAGTTGGACCAAAGGATCTATTTCTGTGCCATACAAATCTGACTCTATAAGAAGGGAGGCAGTGGCATTGTGGTTTTGTCATGAACTGGTAAATTGTATCCCAAACCTAATTTAGATCTCACCTTGATGAATTTGTGTTCATTGAAACAAAATCTGGAATCTAAAGAGCACCTAGTTTAATGGTCATGATTTGGAGATGCCGGTGTTGGACTGGTGTGAACAAAGTTAAAAATCCCACAACACTAGGTTATAGTTCAACAGGTTTAATTGGAAGCACACTAGCTTTCGGAGCTGAAGGAGCAGGGCTCCGAAAGTTAGTGTGCTTCCAATTAAACCTGTTGAACTATAACCTAGTGTTGTGGGGTTTTTAACTTAGTTTAATGGTGACCTTGTAATTATTGCTGATGGTCAAAAAAATACTCATTCAGTAATGACCTCCTATGGAAGGAAATTAGCTGTCCTCACTTGGTCTGACAGTTGGAATATACCTCAGGGAAATCGGAAGGGCAAAAAGGGGATGCAGGATAATTTTGGCAAATACAGTTAAGGAGAATTCAAAGAAATTTTACAAGTAGTTTAAAAGCAAAAGAGTTACTCGAGACAGAATAGGGCCCCTTAAAGATCAATGAGGCCATCTATGTGTGGAACTGCAGGGGATGGATGAGGCATTAAACAAATATTTTGCATCAAAATAGATTGTGGAGAAGAACATGGAAGCTAGGGAACTTGGAGAAATAAATAATGATGTCTTGAAAAGTGTTCATATTACAGAAAAGAAGGTACTGAATATCTTAAAGTGCATAAAGGTAGATAAATCCCCAGGACCTGATCAGGTGTATCTCAGAACTTTGTGGGAAACTAGGGAAGAGATTTTTGTGATCCTTGCTGAGATATCTGTATCATCGACAACCATGGGTGAGGTGTGGGAAGATTGGAGGGTGGCTAATATGGTGCCATTATTTAAGAAAGGTGGTAAGAAAAAGCCAGGGAACTGTTGACTAGTGAGCCAGACATCCGTGCTGGGTAAACTGTTGGATGGGCTTCTGAAGGATAGAATTTACATGTAATTGGAAAGGCAGAGACTCATTATGGATAGTCAACATGGCTTTGTGTGTGGGAAATCTTGTCATATTAACTTGACTGAGTTTTTTGAAGAGGTGACAAAGAAGATTGAAGAAGGCTGAGGAGTGGACGTTGTCTATATGGACTTCAGTGAGGTGTTTAACAAGGTATACGAAAGGATACTCCTCTCTCATATCGGGGATGGAGAGTGCTGCATGCAGCAATCCAATGCAACAGGTGACAAGGAACTTTACTTGATGCCAGACCACGTGCATGTTCTGTGGCCTGGAGGAGACCATGTTTCACATTTATGTTTAGTATGTCCATTTGCAGCCCCTTTTTAGTTTGTTAAAGTGGGAGTGCCCGAGTTCGACTGGGATGGACAAGGTTAAAAATCACACAACACCAGGACATTTTATAAATTGCTACTTTCGAAATAAAGCCGGTCTGACTCTAGGTTGGAATACAGACAGACTCTAACCTCCCCTTATAATGCAGTGCCAGAACTGAGGTGTCACTTTTTAAAATAAAAGCTGAAGTTATCTCGGGAATGTGACTTAAAAGAAGTTCTGGGATTTACATATTAATGAATTGAAACCTGCAGCCCATTCTAAGTTATTAAAGACTTGACAGCAATCCAGGTTTGTTCAATACATTGCATCAGTTGTATGACAAATTGATCTTTTACTATAAATTCTGTGTCCTGTGATCCTGCCCCACCAGCTACCTGATGAAGGAGCAGCATTCCGAAAGCTTGTACTTACAAATAAACCTGTTTGACTGTAACCTGGTTTTGTGTGATTTCTAACCTAGATTTTTGAAGGAGCTGCTGTTAAAATAAAACACTCCATTCTATGGGCATTCTGTGTGAGGAGGGGTGGTCAAGTCTACAGGCCTTCTCATGGCTTGACTTGAAGATGACCACTAACGTGTTTGACAGCGAGCCGAGGGTGGGCTCATCATTTTTAATTGTCTACCCTTTTGCGATTACATCCACACTTGTATCCCTGGAGAGGGAGCACATGGAGCTCACTGGCATGGTCGAGATTTTTCAAGCCTTGTGGGCACAGCAGGGACTGGAGTACATTGTCAACCTGGATAATGATTTTCTGATTTAGTTAAATTCTTCAGAGGTACATGTTTCCATTTTGCCTTTTGAATTTGTTTGTTTTCAGCATGGTGACCCAGGAAGAGGGCAGTTTTACTTTCCCTTTGTTTTGATTTTGGATCCCTTGGAGAGGCCAAGGGGGCTGTTATTTTAGTTTACTGTCCCTGTCCCAGATGTGCTTGATGAGGAGTGAAATTTTATCTTCAGTTGAAATGAGCAGGGCAAATTCTTGATTTTAAACCACTGTTGTATCTGTCCTGAGACCTTTCAATGGGAATGGAGCAAATGGGATTTTCTGATTAATTTTTCATTTTCTTTGATATTGCTTGAATTTATTTTTACTTGCCCCTTGTCGTCACTGTGCCAAAGAGGTTGGTGTGGACAGAGTCAAGGGAGAGCTACTTTTTGTTTGTTTATTTCTTTTCTTCCCAGACTATTAGGATCTTTATTTTTGTTTAACAAAGTCGAGGAAGCTGTATTTCTGTTTCTGTGTTCCAGCCAGTGCTGTTCCTGTCCCAGGAGTGTCTAATGGGGACAGTGTTGCAGGGGTGGGGGCTGTGCTGCTTGTCTTTCTGTTTATATATTTTGTTTAAAAGAGTAGAGGGTTGTTTATGGCCTCCGGTGTTGTGGAGGATCAATGTTGTGTCCACTGCTCATGGTTAGATGTGAATATAGGAAGTATGGTTAATTAGTTGAGACCAAAATTGATGGTTTAGTGGACAGTGAAGGAGGTGATCTCAGAGTACAAAAATCAACACCAGGTTAAAGTTGAACAGGTTTATATGAAACTGCACGCTTTCAGAGCCCCACTCCTCCTTCACGCAGCCAGTGAGAGAGAATGGAACAGACACAGAATTTATATGTCAAAGATGAAAGGATTGTACAATTTATGCAAATGTATCGAGCAAACCTAGATGACTATTAAGTCTTTAATCAGTTCAAATGGTGATGCAGGTTTCGATTGATTAATATGTAAATCCCAGAAGTTCTTTCAAGTCACAGCCCCGAGATAATTTCAGGTTTTATCAGAATAGAGGTGACCCTTCAGGTCAGACAGTGCATTTTAGTGTGAGGCTATATTTCAAGTCTGTTTGTGTCTCAGCCTGGTTTTATTTTCAAAGTAGGAATTTATAAAGTGCTACACTGACTGACTGCCTACAGATTGTGCTTTTTTGAACAAATAGAATGTATCTGCAAATATAAATCCGCAAATGCAAATTCACCCAAAGACTTGTATGTGTGTGTGTGAGTGTGCACGTGCTCTTGAGAGAAAGTGTATGTGTGTACTTGAGAGGGAATGTTTGTGAGCGTGAGAGCATGCGTGTGAGTGTGTGTGCGAGCGAGTGTGAAGGAGTATATGCCTGTAAGAGAGTCCATGTTTGTGTATGTATGAGTGAGAGTATGTGTGAGAGAGTGTATATAGCGTGGTGAGGTCACCTGTAGTGTGACATGAACTCAAGATCCTAGTTGACGCCATTCTCATGGGTACCGAACATGGCTATCAGCTTCTGTTTGGAAACTCTGCATTGTTATGTGTCCTGAAGTTCGCCTGAGAGGACGTTTACCCAAAGATCTGAGGCTGAATGTCCTCGGCCGCTGAAGTGTTCCCTCACTGGAAGGGAGTATCTCTGTCTTACGATTGTTGCACGGTGTCCATTCATCCATTGTCGTAGCATCTGTTTGGTTTTGCCAATATACCATGTTTTGGGGCAACGTTGGCCAAGTTACATGAGTACCTGCAACCAAGTGCATGTGTCATGGCAACCACTGCAAGACATATCAAAGCATAGACCATTACATGTGGGGACAGCACCCAGTATATGCACAGCAGGTACTCAACCAAAATTGTATATCTTATATGCTGCAGGCAAGGATGTCCAGAGGCACGGTATATTGGCAAAACCAAGCAGACACTATGACAACGGATGAACGGACACCATGCAACAATCACCAGACAGGGATGTGTGGGAACACCTCAGTGGTCTAGTGGGTATATGTCCTCCAAGGCGGACTTCGGACAGGCAGCAACGCAGAGTTGCCGATCCCATATTCGATATCCGTGAGGAGGGCCTCAACTGGCATCTTGGGTTCATGTCACATTATAGATGACTCTACCACACTCTGCATGCGCACACATACACTCTCAAACACACACACACTCACATAGACCCTCCCTCCTCTCATACACACACACTCATACTCTCACAGGCTTATAATCGCTCACACTTGCGCACACGCACTCTTTCTCTCTCTTTCTCTACCCCCCCTTCTCCCCCTCTGTCAAGCACACCCGCACATGCACAAACCACCACCCATATACCTACACACTCTCCCTCACAAATTCTCTCGCTCTCGCTCTCATACACACAAGCACACACACGTACATGTACACAAATTTATGGGGTGAATTTGCAGATTTGTATTTGCAGATCCATTCTATTTTGTTCAAAAAGCACACAATCTGTAGGCAGTCAGTCCATGTGGCATTTTATAAATTCCTACTTTGGAAATAAAGTAGGACACTCCTACACACACACGCACACGCACTCCTGTACATAGACATGTGCGTGCACATGTATGTTTGTGGGGTGAGTTTGTACTTGCAGAGTTACATTGTACTTTGCTCAAAAACTGCATGAACCCATGTAAGACTCTGTTAACTCACTTTTTAGATTAGACTCAGTCTAAACATTATGGCATAGACAGGGAACACAGGGGGCTAATACCTTCAAAATCTTAACATCTTGTCTGGCTGACACCAATTGTTGTAGTTAACCTGAGAATGTAACTTCTAAAAAAGGTTTTGTGATTTACTCATGAAAGAAGTGAAACTATCATGGTCATTCTAACAGACGAGAAACTCAACAAACAATCAAGGTATTTTTCAATGTATAATTTCAGTACATCACACTGTAAACTTTTGCTATAAATTCTGTGTCTTACAGTTGTGTACTTCACAACCACCTGATGAAGGAGCAGCACTCCGAAAGTTAGTGCTCCCAATTAAACCTGTTGGACTATAACCTGGTGTTGTGTGATTTTTAACTTTGTACACCTCAGTCCAACACCAAGCAACTCCAAATCAGTCTGACTCCAGGCTGAGATGCAAACAGACTTGAAACGGAGCCTCACACTAAAACACACTGTCTGACCTGAGGGGTCACCTTTATTTTGATAAAACCAGAAGTTATGTCAGGGCTGTGACTTGAAAGGACTAATTTACATATTAATCAATTGAAACCTGCATCTTCATTCTAACTGATTAAAGACTTAATAGGTTTGGTCAATACATTTACAAAAGTTCTATGACCCTTTTAGCTTTGATGTATAAATTCTGTGTCTGATGTGTTAGTCATAGAGATGTACAGCACAGAAACAGACCCTTCGGTCCAACCTATGCCGACCAGATAGCCCAACCCAATCTAGTCCCACCTGCCAGCACCCGGCCCATATCCCTCAAACCCTTTCTATTCATATACACATCCAGTTGCTTTTTAAATGTTGCAATTGCACTAGCCTCCATCACTTCCTCTGGCAGCTCATTCAATACACATACCACCTCTACATGAAAAAGTTGCCCATTACATCTCTTTTGTATCTTTCCCCTCTCACCCTCAACCTTTGCCCTCTAGTTCTGGACTCCCCAACCCCAGAGAAAAGACTTTGTCTATTTATCCTATCCATTCTCTCTCACTGGCTGCCTGAGGAAGGAGCGGGGGTTCAGAAAGCTTGCAGTTTCAAATAAACCTGTTGGACTGTGACCCGGTGGAGTGTGATTTTTTTTTTACTTTGTCCACTGCAGTCCAACCACCAGCACCTCCACATCTGAGTACAACAGGATTTGATTAGATGGGCCAATCAGCTGAGGATTGGCAGATGGAGTTTGTTAGATAGATGTGAACTATTGCAGTTTTGTATATCAAACCAGGGCAGGACGTGTACAAATAATGGTAGTGTCTGGGCAATATTGATGAACAAAGAGACCTTGGAGTTAAAGTTCCTTGAAGGTGTAGTCACAGATTGACAGTGTAGTGAAGAAGGTGTCTGGCATGCTTGCTTTCATTGGTCAGTGCATTAAGTTTAGGAGTTGGAGTGTCATATTACAGCTGTGCAGGTCATTGGTTAGGCCACTTTTAGAATAGTGCAATCAATTCTGGTCTCCCTGCTATGTCAAAGATGTGAAACTTGAAAGGGTTCAAAGATGATTTCCAAGGGTATTGCTGGGGTTGGAGGGTTTGAGTTATAGGGAGTTTTTTTCCCTCTGGAGCTTGGGAGGCTGAGGGACTGACCTTATAGAGGTTTCTAAAATTGAGGGGCATGGGTAGGATGAATAGCCACAGTTTTTTTCACAGGGTAGGGGAGTCCAAAACTAGAAGGCATAGGTTTACGGTGAGAGGGGAAAGATTTAAAAGGGACCTGGAAGGACCGTATTTTCACGCAGAGTGTGATGCACGTTTGGAATGAGCTGCCAGAAGACATGATGAAAGCGGGTACAATTGCAGCCTTAAAAGGCATGTTCATGAGTACATGTATCAGAAGGGTTTAAGAGGTCAAATGCTAGCAAATGGGACAAAATCAGTTTGGATACATGGTCGGTATGGTTGAGTTGGACCGAAGGGTGATTTTCAATGCTGTATAACTCTGTGACATGTGATTCCAGATATGCAGCAATGTAGTTGACATACAATTGAGATTCAAAGGGCAATTATATCAAAATATCCACAAAACGTAAATCAAAGAATGGAACTTGACAGACTACCTGGCATCACCGAGATGGAAACTACAATGGTCAGCCAACCCAGTTGACTCTGCAAAGTCCTTGTTACCAACTAAAGTTGGGAGAGCTCTCCAACTGACAAGTCAAGTAACAGCCTGAAATAGTCATACTCACAGAATTTTACCTTGTAGAAGTGTGCCAGACAACACTTACACTATTCTTGTTCAGTCCCATTGGGAAGACAGGCCCACCAAAACTCGTGGCACAGTGGTAGACAGTCAGATTGGGTTTGCACCAGGAGTCCTTAACATTAACTTTGGACCCTATGAACTCTCATGGCATCAGGTCAGTTAAAGGTAAGAAAACCTACTGGAGAATCATACTTTATGGAAAAGGCCCTTTGGCACCTCAAATCTGTATTGCCAAAATTACACTGCTACCTACATGAGGCAATATAGCTTTGAATGTTATGACACTTCAAGTGCTCATCCAGGTACGTTTTAAAGAATGAAAGATTTCCCTCCCAGGTAGCATATTCCAGTCTCCCACCATTCCACTATCTCTGGGCGAAAAAGTTTTTCATCAAAGCCCCTGCTTTTCATTTAAAAAATATTCCTCCTGTTATTGACCCTTCTACTAAGGAGCACAGCTGCTTTTTATTCACACTGTCTCCTCATAATCTTAAGATTACACGTCTGTTAGGTCTCCTCCTTATAGCTGAAATGCTCCATCCCAGGTAACAACATCCTGGTTAATTTCCTTTGCACCAGCTCCAGTCAATTGCATCCTTCCTATCAACCAGAATTGAACACAGTATTCCAGCTGTGGCCTAACCAAAGTTCTGTAGAGCTCCAACAAAACTTCCCTGCTCTAGTAATTTGTGTCATGACTGATAAAGGCAAGAAATCCAAATGCTGCCTTAACTACCCTATTATAACAAGTCCTGCTTCCTTCAGGGATCTGTGGATAAGATCTGCAATTTGAGAGGGAGTGGGTACAATCGGAAGTGACAATATTTCAGTTGAATAAAGGGAAATATGGAGCTATGAGGGAGCAACTGGCCAAAGTTCAATGGTGCAATACCTTAACAGGGAAGACCGTGGAGGAACAATGGCGGATATTTCTGTGTATAATGCAGAAGTTGCAGGATCAGTTCATTCCTAAAAGGAAGAAAGATCCCAGGAGGAGACATGGGCAGCCGTGGCTGACGAGGGAAGTAAAGAAACATATAAAGTTAAAAGAGAAAAAGTATAACTTAGGCAAGATAAGTGGGAAAACTGAGGACTGGGAAGCTTTTAAAAAACAACAGAGGACTAGTAAGAAGGAAATATGCAGAGAAAAAATGAGGTACGAAGGTAAACTGGCCAAGAATATAAAGGAGGATAGTAAAAGCTTTTTTAGGTATGTCCAAGGCAAAAAAATGGTTAGGACAAAAATTGGGCCCTTGAAGACAGAAACAGGGGAATATATTACTGGGAACAAAGAAATGGCAGAGGAATTAAATGGGTACTTCAGATCTGTGTTCCCTGGGGAAGACACAAGCAATCTCCCTGAGGTAACAGTGGCTGAAGGACCTGAACTTAAGGGAATTTATATTTGCCAGGATTTGGTGTTGGAGAGACTGTTAGGTCTGAAGGTTGATAAGTCTCCGGGACCTGATGGCCTGCATCCCAGGGTACTGAAGGAGGTGGCTCGGGAAATCGTGGATGCGCTGGTGATTATTTTCCAGAGTTCAATAGAATCGGGGTCGGTTCCTGAGGATTGGAGGGCGGCTAATGTTGTGCCACTTTTTAAGAAGGGTGGGCGGGAGAAAGCAGGAAATTATAGACCAGTTAGTCTGACCTCAGTGGTGGGAAAGATGCTGGAGTCTATTATAAAGGATGAAATTACGGCACATCTGGATAATAGTAACAGGATAGGACAGAGTCAGCATGGATTTATGAAGGGGAAATCATGCTTGACTAATCTTCTTGAATTTTTTGAGGATGTAACTCGGAAGATGGACGAGGGAGATCCAGTGGATGTAGTGTACCTGGACTTTCAGAAAGCTTTTGATAAAGTCCCACACAAGAGGTTAGTGAGTAAAATTAGGGCGCACGGTATTGGGGGCAAAGTACGAGATTGGATAGAGAATTGGTTGGCTAATAGGAAACAAAGGGTAGTGATTAATGGCTCCATTTCGGAATGGCAGGCAGTGACCAGTGGGGTACCGCAGGGATCCGTGCTGGGACCGCAGCTTTTTACAATATATGTAAATGATATAGAAGATGGTATCAGCAATAACATTAGCAAATTTGCTGATAATACAAAGCTGGGTGGTAGGGTGAAATGTGATGAGGATGTTAGGAGATTACAGGGTGACCTGGACAAGTTAGGTGAGTGGGCAGATGCATGGCAGATGCAGTTTAATGTGGATAAATGTCTGGTTATCCACTTTGGTGGCAAGAACAGGAAGGCAGATTACTACCTCAATGGTATCAAATTAGGTAAAGGGGCTGTTCAGAGAGATCTGGGTGTTCTTGTCCACCAGTCAATGAAGGCAAGCATGCAGGTACAGCAGGTCGTGAAGAAGGCTAATAGTATGCTGGCCTTCATAACAAGAGGAATTGAATATAGAAGCAAAGAGGTGCTTCTGCAGCTGTACAGGGCCCTGGTGAGACCACACCTGGAGTACTGTGTACAGTTCTGGTCTCCAAATTTGAGGAAAGACATTCTTGCTATTGAGGGAGTGCAGCGTAGGTTCACGAGGTCAATTCCTGGAATGGCAGGATTGCCTTACACGGAAAGACTGAAGCGACTGGGCTTGTATACCCTTGAGTTTAGAAGACTGAGAGGGGATCTGATTGAAACGTATAGGATTATGAAAGGATTGGACACTCTGGCAGGAGGAAACATATTTCTGCTGATGGGGGAGTGCCGAACCAGAGGACACAACTTAAAAATACGGGGTAGACCATTTAGGACAGAGATGAGGAGAAACTACTTCACCCAGAGAGTGGTGGCTGTGTGGAATGCTCTGCCCCAGAGGGCAGTGGAGGCCCAGTCTCTGGATTCATTTAAGAAAGAATTGGATAGAGCTCTTAAAGATAGTGGAGTCAAGGGTTATGGAGATAAGGCTGGAACAGGATACTGATTGGGAATGATCAGCCATGATCATATTGAATGGCGGTGCAGGCTCGAAGGGCTGAATGGCCTACTCCTGCATCTATTGTCTATTGTCTATCTCTCTGTTCATTTCAGATTCTTAGTGTCTTGCCATTCATTGAGTGCTCCCTTGTTCCTTCTTCCCAAATACATTCCCTCATTTATCAGGGTTAAATTACATTTGCTACTGATTTGCTCAACTGACTAATCCATTTATATATGCCTCCTGTTGTCAATCACCCAGGTAATCTTTGGGGCATCCACATACTTACTTATAAACCCCTGAGAAAAAGAACAGGATAGGAAACAACCCAAGAAAATCCAAATACATAAATAGAAAGCACCAGGCTATACCACCAGCGCTTCATCCAGAAGCTCACTGAAGATGCTACCTAGTATGGTGATGAAACGTCTGAAAACCAACCTTCCAGCTCAGCGAGCAAACCTCCATTCAGACCCCCTACATTCTCATCTACACCATTTATGAATATCACAAACAATAAGCACCCAACACTGATCCACTAGACTCCAGTTAGACAAATAACCATCTACCACAACCATCTGTCTCCTGTCACTAAACCAATTTTGGTTACATCTTGCCATGTTAACCTGAATCCTTTAGGCTTTTTACCTTGTTTATCATTTGTCCAAATTGGACATTGTCAAAGGCCTAATCAGATCAATATAAACTACATCATCTGTCCTATACTCAATCAAATGCTTAGTCACCTTTGAATTATTCCACCAGATTTATTAGGTATGACTTCCCTCAGACAAAGCCATGCTGATTATCCCTGGTCAAGCTCCTTTCTAAATGGAGCTTATATTTCTTTTTCAGTATTTTCTCCAATAGTTTCTCTACCATTGAGATGATTTAAGCATTTGTGTCAGGACCCTTATCATCCACAGCACCTGGAATACAACTCATATGGAGATGCGGATTTGCTCACTTTTAAATCTGCTAAACCTCCTCACTTCTTAATCTGCTTAAGAACCCCACAGTCCATCTTCATGAATTCTGTACTTACATCCTCCTCCTCCTGAGTGAAATCGAGTATGAAGTATTTGTTTAACACTGTGCTGCGGTCTCATTCACAGTTTGTTGCCTTGGTCCTAATATGCTGTACTCTTTGCCCGGTTATTCTCTTCCCCTTGGTATTCATGTAGAATACGTTGTGATTCTTCCTAATCTTACATGCAAGTGTTTTCTCTCTCACTTTCTTTGTTCTCCTAATTGCGTTCTTGAGGTCCCCCTTTGCACTTCCTGTACTCCTGTAGGGCCTCCAATGTTTTACTTCCTTTGTACCATTTATCTCTTTTTTTTTTATTCAGTCCTGAATATTCCTAGAAATAGTCTGGGCTTGTTGCATCTACATCTCACCTGAAAGAGAACATAGAACAGTACAGCACAGGAACGGGCCCTTTGACCTATGATAGTGTGCTGAACACGATGCCAAATTAAACTAATCCCTTCTGCTTGCCCTTGGTCTATATCCTTCCATTCGTTATATATTCATGTGCTTCTCTTAAAGTCCCTTAAACGGCCCTGTCATATTTGCCTCCTTGACCACCCCGTACTCCAGTGTACTCCAGACTCCTACCACTCTCTCTGTAAAGCATGTGCCCCTCCCATCCCCTATGAACTTTGCTCACATCTTAAATGCATCCCCCTTAGTTTTCGACATTTCAATTCTGGGGAAAAGATTCTGACTATCAGCCCTTTTTATGCGTCTCATAATTTTATAGACTTTTACCTTGTCTTCCCTCAGCTTTTGCCGAAAACAACTCCAGTTTCTCTAGCTTCTCCTTAAACCTCATACACTCTAATCCAATGCAGCATCCTGTTAAACCTTTTCTGCACCCTCTCCAAAGCGCCTCATCCATCCTGTAATCTGACAACTAGTTTGGCCCAACCAAAGTCTTATAAAGCTACAATGTGACATCCTGACTCTTGTACTCAGTTCCCTGACCAGTAAAGACAAGCATGCCATATGCCGCCTCTGCCATCCTATCTAATCTACTTGCATGGCCACTTTCAGGGAGCAATGAACTTGAACCCCCAAGATCCCCCTGTACATCAGCGCTGTTCAGGGTCCTGCCATTAATAAAATACTTTTCCTTAACAATCCTTGACAGTCAGGGCATTGAGTGAAGAAGTTGGGACGTTATGTTGCAGTTGTGCAGGACCTTGATGAGTCTGCTCTTGGAGTATTGTGTTCAGTGTTCGTCACCTTGCTTATAGGAAGGATGTTGTTAAACTGCAAAGAGTGCAGAGGAAACTTAGAAGAATGTTGTCAGGACTTAAGGGTCTGAGTCATAGGGAGAGGTTGGACAAGTTTGGACTTTCTCCTTTCAAGTGTGGCGGTGGGGGGGGATCTTTTGAAGTGTATAAGATCGTGAGAAGCATGGATAGGGTGAATGCACTCAGTCTTCCCAGGGTTGGGGAACCGAGGACTAAAGGGAAAAGAATAAAAGAGAACCTGAGGGGCAACTATTTTACACAGGTGGTGGTATGCATTTGGAATGAGTTACCAGCAGAAGTGGTTGAGGTGGGTACGTTAACAACATTTATAAAGTATTTGGACAGGATAGGAAAGCTTTCGAAAGATATGGGCCAAAAGCAGGGAAATGGGGTTAACGTGGATGGGCATCTTGTTCGGTGTGGACCAGTTTGGGCTGAAGAGCCTATGTCTGTGCTGTAGGGCTCTGTTACTCTATTTGATCTGCCAAAGTGCAGCACCTCACAGTTACCCAGATTAAACTCCAGTCTGCTACTTCTCTGTCCATATCTGCAACTGATCTATATCTTTGACAAACTTCTACACTATCCACAACTCCATCGATTTTTTGTATCATCTGCAAACTTACTAACCCACCCATCTACATTTTCATTCAAATCATTCATATATATCACAAACAGCAGAGGTCCCAGTACAGATCCCTGTGGAATACCACTAGTCACAGACCTCCAGACAGAAAAACATCCTTCCATCCAAGTGGCTATGTTAGTCCTGTACTCTCCCCAGATCCTTTTTGAGCTCTGTTCTGCTGTGGATTTACTCTCATGTTGCTCTTCCCATTCTGTTTTGATCTTGCCTTATTTTATAACTGCCTTATTTGCAAACTAATTTTCCATAATAAAATGTACAGTGGTGTGGTCACAGTCGCTGAAGGGCTCCCTCGCTGTCACCTGAAAAGCATCTGACTGGCTTCTTTCCCTAGAATTGGGTCCAGCACCACCCGTCCCTTGTTGCACCATTTACATGTTGATATAAAAAGCGCTACTATATACATTTCAGAAAATTTGCCCCAACTACCTTCTACCAGCTCCACATATCACTCATCTGATGAAACGGTGCTTGTTCATTTGACACCAATTAGGAGAAGCGCTGATAATAGCAAGGGTACAGAATGTAACCTGGGCAGATGGCTTCAGTGTCTCTTACCAAATCATAAAGGGTAAAGCTGTCACAGACCTGGTCCAGGAACAGGTCAGGGAACCAACAGAAGGGAAAGTTTGACTTGACCTTGACCTTGTCCTTACCAATCTGCTACTTGTATCTACCCACGATAGTATTGATACGAATAATTGCTGTACAATCCTTATACTGGAAGATGTTGCAGAAATATCCCATTCAATTCTTAAAGCTTGGAAAGCTCAGCATATTAATACAAAATATAAGATTGAAAAGTTTGCTGTAGCCAGAAGTGTCAAATGGATGAAATGCAGCCTCCTCCAGATGTCCCCAGCATCACAGATGCCAGTCTTCAACCAATTTGCTTCACTCCATGTGATATCAAGAGATGGTTAGGGGCACTGCAAAGGATACTGCAAAGGCTGTGTGTCCTGCCAGCATTCCAGCAATAGGGCTGAAGATATGTGTTCCAGAACTTGCTGCATCCTCGCCAGGTTGTTACATTACAGCTGAAACACTGGCATCTACTTGACCATGGAGAAAATTTTCCAAGTATATCCTGTATGCACAAAACAGGAGGAACACGACCAGCCAATTATCACCCCATCAGTTTACTCTCCATCAACGGTTAAGCTGTGGAAGGTGTCGTCAACAGTGCTTTCAAGCAGCATGTGTCATAGAGGTCTATAGCTCATAAAAAGCCCCTTCAAACCATCAGGTCTGTGCCAGTAAAAAATAACCATACAATGAGTAAAATCCCATTTTTTTTTTCAGTATTTGGCCCTTAGTCTTATATGTCTTGGCAGTGCAAATGTACCTCAATGCTGCTAACATGTTTTGAAGGTTTTACCTTTACCTCTACCACCCTCACAGTCAATGTGTTCCACATTCCCAGTACCCTGAGGGTGAAAAAGCGTTTCCCCACATTTGTTGTAAACCCCCTGCCCTTTACCATAAATCAATGTGCCTTGGTTATTGATCCCTCCACCATGGAGAAAAAATTCTTCCTGTTTACCCTGTCTATGCCTCTCGATTTTATACATCTCACTCCACTCAGTCTCCTCTGCTCCAAGTTAAACAATCCCAGAGTGTTCAATCTCTCTTCATAACTAAAATTTTCCAGCTCAGTTTGATACAGAGTCAACAGTTTGATAAAGTGGTGGCATGATGGCTCAGTAGTTAGCACTGCTGTCTCACAGTGCCGGGGACCCAGGTTCAATTCCACCCTTGGACTACCATTGTGTGGAGTTTGCACATTTTTCCCCGTATTTGCATGGATTTCATCCCGCTGCTTTGATATTCTCCCACAGTCCAAAAATATGCAGAGTAGGTGGGTTGGCTGTGTTAAATTGCCCATAGTATCATGGATGTACAGACTAGGTGGATTAACCATGGGAAATGCAGAGTTACAGGGAGAGGATAGGGAGGTGGATCTGGCTGGGATGCTTTTTGCAGGATCAGTGTGGATTTGATCGGCTGAATGCCCTGCTTCTACACTGTGGGGATTCTATGATTCTAAATTTCAGCACCCTCTCCCGTGTGTTCACCTCCCTTTTATAATATGAACTTTAGAACTCCACTCTGTGGCCTAACTGACTACTTATACAAATCCAGCATAACCTCCCCACTCTTAAAGTACATGGCAACGCTAATAAAAACAAATATGCCATATGCTGCTTTAAAGACTTAATAAATTGTCCTGCTACCTTAAGAGTCTGTTGGACATGCACACCAAGGTGTCTCTGATCCTCGGTGATGCCCATGGACCTACTGTTCATTGTGAATTTCCTAGCTTTATTTTTCCTTCCCAAATGCATCACCTCACACATTGAATTTGATTTACCACTGATCAGCTCATCTGACCAGCCTGTCTACATTCTCCTGTAATGTAAGACTATCCTATTTATCACCCCACCAATTTTTATTTCATCCTTGAACTGACTGATTAACTGTCCTACATGTCTTTTCTGTATACCATAAAAAGCAAGGGCACTAACACTGACCTACTTAGCAATAAGCTGCTCATTGGTGCCCAGTTTGGGTTCTACCAGGTCCACTCAGCACCTAAACTCATTATAGCCTTAGTTCAAACATGGACAAAAGAGTGGAATTCCAGAGCTGAGGTAAGAGTGTCAGCCCTTGATATCAGGCTGCACTTGATTGAGCATGGCATCAAGGAGCCCTTGCAAAATGAGTCATTGGGAAGTAGGCAGAAAGCTCTGGTCTTTGGAGTATTAACTAGTAATATGACTAGTTATATTTGTGAATTAATGAGGAAAAAAAAGAATAAAAAGTTGGTCCATACAATCTACCTCTTTGATCAAATCTTTGGTCATCTGACCTAATGTCGTCTTTTAAATGTTGATCAGTTTTCAATGCTCATTCGTGGGATTTGATCATCACTGTCAAGGTCAGCATTTATTGTCCATTCTTAGTTGTTTTGATAATGTTGTGGTGAGCTGTATCATTGAACTGTAGCTGTTTGGTGTAGATACTCCACAATGCTGTCACAGTCACACAGTCACTCACTCATTCACGCACACAAGCAAACTCATCCTCACACGCACACCCTTTCTCCTCACAAGATACTGGGTGGGAGTATGTGAACATTTGCAAGGAGGATGCAGGATGAGTTAGGGAGTGCAAGCGTGATACCAGATGTGTGCTCACGAGGATGATACAGGATTTGTGTATTTGCATATGTGTGTGACCAAAATAGAGGGCTTGTGTGTGTGAGGATGATGAAAGGGATTTTAACCTTGAGACACTGAAGGGCAGAGATTCTGTTTTTGCACAATGTCTTTTGCATGTGTGGTCATGCTATGAGAATGACATTAAAGGGGACATATTAAGTCAGATATGATAGGAAAGAAAATGTCGCACAGAGGTTAAGTGAGTAGTTCTTTCAAAGAGATATGAATATTTTATACTGAAAACACTGAATGGATGACCACTCTCAGTTCTCCCAATAACACTGAAGGAATGGTGATACATTTCCAAGTCAAAATGATGAGTGGTTTGGAGGGCCACTGCAGGTGGTGATGTTCCTATGTATCCGCTCCCCTTGGCCTGCTAGATGCTCATGGTCATGGGTTTAGAAGGTACTGTTGAAGGAATGTTGGTGAATTTCTGTCTTGAATCTTGTAGATGGTACACATTGCTGCCAAATGAGCACTGGCGATGATGAGGGACTAAATGAGGGGCCAGGGTGGCACGGTGGCTCAGAGGTTAGCTCTGCTGCCTCACAGTGCCAGGGACCCAGGTTCAATTCCTGCCTCTGGCAACTGTGTGTGTGCAGTTTGCACGTTCTCCCCGTGTCTGTGTGAGTTTCCTCTGTTTGCTCCGGTATCCTCCCACAGTCCAAAGATGTGCAGGTCAGGTGAATTGGTCATACTAAATTGCCCATAGTGTTAGGTGCATTAGTCAGGGGTAAATATAGGGTAAGGGAATGAGTCTGGGTGGGTTACTTTTCGGAGGATTGGTGTGGACTTGTTGGGCCAAATGGCGTGTTTCCATACTGTAGGGAATCTAATCTAATCTAAATGCTTGTGGATGTGGTGCCAATCAAGCAAGCTTTTTTGACCTGGATGGTGTCAAGCTTCTTGAGTATGTTGGACCTGCAGATATGTGAGGAGTAATTCAGCGTATGCCTGATTTGTGCCTGGTAGATGGTGGACAGGCTTTTGGGAGTCAGGAGGTGAGTTAGTCTCTGCAGGATTCTAAGCCTCTGGCCTGCTCCTTGTAGCCACAGTATTTATATAGCTAGTCCAATTCAGTTCTGGATAATAGTTGATGTTGAGAATGGGTATTTAGTAATAGTAATGCCATTGAATGTCAAGGACAATAGTTAAATTCTCACTCGTTAAGAATTGTCATCGGATGGCATTTGTGTGGCACAAGTGTTTTTTTACTTGTGTCTTGTCAGCCCAAGTCTGGATATTAACCAGAGCTTGCTGCTTTTGATGTGGACTATTTCATACTTTATTCAGTGGAGTGCTCTGGTGTATTTGTAGGTGCAAAATAAGTATGATCTGTTATTGAATGAAAAGAGAGAGAGTCTGAAGGTACAGGGAAGATGAAGAGAGATGGGCAGAGGATAGACTTTTCTCATTTCATTCATCTCTTTTTCACAGACATTGACATCACTGCGAGGGAATTTATCCACACGGAAGATTTCACGTAAGTTCCAATTGAGTTGGTCTATCACTCATTGTGTTGATTGATAAAATCCATTGGCATTACACTGGGACAATGTTTCAATGTGCATGAGAGAGAGAGGGTGTGGGAAACTGCGTCAAGAATACAGAGTGGGTGTGTGAGAAATTGATAAGAGTAAATTGGGTATGTTGGTATACAAGGAAGGTGAATGTGTGCAAGGCTGATACAGGGAGGGTGAGTGTGCGCGAGGAGGATACAGGGTGAATGAGTATGCAAGGAGGATATTGGTGTGGGTGAGTGCACAAGCTAGTATACAGGATAGGTGAGAGCATGGGCTGAATTTCACTGTGTGCGTGTGAGAAATTGCAAGGAGGATATTGTGTATGAGCAAGGTTGTATAGGGTGGGTCAAAGAGTGTCTGGTGTAGACGGTGGTTGAGAGTGTGCGAGGAAGATAGTGGGTGGGTGAGGGCAAGCGCAAGAAAGTGTGTGAGCATCTGCAAGGAGGATGCAGGGTGAGTGAGAGAGTGCAAGAATGATATAGGATATATGCATGCAAGGAAGATACAGGTGTGCGTGAGGTGATATAGGAGGTGTGTGTGTATGAGAGCGGTGCATGAATAAAGAAAATGTGCTCAGAAGGAGGAACAGAAGCCTGCGTGCGTGTGAGGATGTTTGCAGCTAAGTGAGACGATAATGGCGGGTGTGTCGGTGACAATGATAGAGAGTGTGAATGTGCATGAGGGAAATTGTGGCTGTGCGCGCATGTGTAAGATGCAGCAGAGGGGGTGCATGTGACAGGACAATAGAGAGGATATGTATATAAGCGGACAATGGGTTGTGTTGTGTGAGAGAGGACAGTAAGGAGTTATGTTTGTGTGAAGATGACGGTGTATTTGAGTGTGTGTGCATGTGTTTGAGGATGATAGGGAGTGTGTGAGGACGAGAAGTGTATATGTGTGTATGAGAGAGAACAAAAGAGGGCGGTATAGGTGTGTGAAAAGGAATGTGTGTGTGTGTGTGTGTCTATATATGAGGCCATTAGAGCTGGTGCGTCTATGAGGGTGATTGAGCATGTGTGCGCCCGTGAAGATGATTAACCTACTGTATTTATGGTATTGATTGCGGGTGTATGTATGGACAGTTAAGGATGGGTGTGTGTGCGTGAGAATGGCTGTGTGTATACGTGTAGACGAGAGGGCTGTGGGTGCGTGGAGAGCATTGAAGGAGTTACTGTGTGAGGACAATAGAGGATTTGTGGGTGTAAGTGTACAAATATGTGCATTTGTGTGGACAATTGAGGGTGGCTGTGTGTATGAGAGAGAGAAGGAATGAGGCTGTGTGCACATGCGTGCATGTGAGAACGCCTGAGGATGGGTGTATGTGCTACAGCTCAAGATGATGTGTGTGTGCACACTCACGAAGACAACAGAGGGTGTGTGTGGTATATGCGAGGACAACTGAGGGTGTGCATGAGCATGTGCGAGGACGTCAGAGGGTGTATGTGTGCGCGCGTGCGCCATGAGCATCAAGGGGTGGGTGGGGGTGTGTGTGAGCGCACAAAGACCAAAGGGGGGTGTGGGGGGAGGTGTGTGTGTGTGTGAGTGTGAGAGAGAGAGAGAGCATGCGAAGACCATCAAGGGTGTGAGAGAGCACGCAAGGACCATCGGGGACAGGGAGCGTGTGTGTGCATGCATGAGAGGGCCATTGAGTGTGTGTGAGAGAGAGTGAGCGAGCATGCGTGCGAGGACCATCGAGAGCACTTGAGGACCAATGGGGGCGGGGAGGGTGGGTGTGTGTACATGCAATTGCGTGACCGAACCATCGAGGGTGGGAGTTGGGTGTGTGTGTGTGCTGACGATCAAGGGTGTGTGTTTGTGCAAGCATGCACAAGGACCATGTGAGAGTGTGCAAAGACCATAGAGGTTATGTATGAGAATGCGCACGAGGACCATCGGGGGGGTGGGGGATGGTGGGGCAGGGGGTGTGGTGGTGGCGGGATGGGTGGGTGGGGATGTGTGTGTGTTCATCAGTAAGAGAGGGCGCGTGTGACAATGATCAAGTGTGTGTGCACACACGAGGACCAATGAGGGTGTGTGAAAGAGCGCATGAAGACCATTGAAGCTGTGTGTGAGAGCGTGCGAGAGGACCATCGGTTGGTGGGGGTGGGGGCGGGGGCGGAGAAGGCGTGTGTTCGTGCATTGGGGGGAGGTGTGCGCACGCATGCAAGCGCACAGACCATGGAGGTGTTTGTGTGCACAAGGACAATCGTGGGTGTGTACATGCGTGGGTATGATCAAGGGTGTGTGTGTACGTGCATGCGTGAGGACAATAGAGGGTGTGTGTGCGCGCAAGGAAATAAAGTGTATGTGTGCACGATTGAGAGTGGGGTCTGTGTGTATACACGTGAGGGCGATTGAGGGTGGGGTGTGGGGGTGTACGTGCGTACACCTGCTTGAGGACGATTGAGGATGTAAACGCACACGTGAGCACAATTGAGGGTGTGTGCACATGCATGTGAGGGTTTGTGTGTGTATGTGTGCGTGCATGAAGATGATCAAGGATGGGTGTGTATGCACGTGAGGACACTCAAGGGTGTCTGCATGTACATGAGGTTGTTTGAGGATGTGTGTGCATGTGAGGACAATAGAGCTGTGTTTGTGCACGCGTGAGGACGGTATAGGGTGTGTGCGCATTCGCATGTGAGAGGACAATTGAGTGTGTATGTGCACGAACACGCAAGGATGATTGAGTGGATGTACTAGCGCATGCATGAGAGGATGATTGAGGGTGTGTGCGCGCGTGAGAGGATGTTAGAGGGTGTGTACGCATGCGTGAGGACGATCGAGGGTGTGTATGTGTTTATACATGCGAGAAGACCATTGAGGGTGGGGGTGTGTGTGGGTGCGTGCGAGGACCATCAAGGATGGGTGTGTGTGTGTGCGCGCGCGCATGCACCATCTAGGGGATGTATGTGCGCGTGCCTACGCGAGGACCATGGAGGGGGGCATGCGTGCCAGCATGCGCGAGGAGAATCAAGGGGGTGTGTTTGTGTGCCTGTGGACGGTCAAGGGTTAGTGTGTGTGCAAGTGTGAGGATGATGGAGGGTGTGTATGCGCGAGGACAATGGAGGGTATGTGTGCGGACATGAACCCAATTGAGGGTGTGTGTGTGCAAGTGTGAAGATGATTGAGGGTGGGGGTGTGTGTACACACGCCAGGACGATTGAGGATGGGGTGTGGCAGTGTGCGCGCTCGAGGATAATCGATGGTGTGTACGCATGCATGAGGACAATCTAAGGCGCGAGAGAACGTTCGAGGGTGTGTGTATATGTGTGCACGTGAGGACGATCAAGGGGTTGTGTATGGCTGCGCATGCGCATGTGAGGACGATAGGAGGGAGCGCGTGCACATGTGAGCATGATAGAGGGTGTACGTGTGTGCGTGCACAAGCTGAGGAAGATAGAGGCTGTATGCATGTGCGCAAGTGGGCAATCGAGGGTGTGTTTGTGTGTGTGTACGTGCGAGCACGATCAAGGGTGTGTGTATGCGCGCATGAGGACGATCGAAGGGGTGTGCATGCAAGAGTGTGAGGTTGATCGAGAGTGTGTGCATGCACGAGGTCGATTGAGGGGAGTATGTATGTGCCCATGCGTGCATGAGGACAATGTGCAAGGGTGTGTGAGTGTGCGCACGCGTGAGGACGACGATTGAGGTTGTGCACGTGCAAGTGTGAGGACGACGATTGAGGATGTGCACACGCGCACGCGTGAAGGCGATCGAGGGTGCGTGTGCGAGCATGTGTGAGCACGAGCGAGGATGTGTGTATGCACGTGAAGATGATTGAGGGTGGGCGTGTGTGTGTACACACACTAGGACGATTGAGGGTATGTGTATGTACACACATGTGAGGCCAATCAAGGGGGTGTGGGCACGCACGTGAGAGGACAAGCGAGGGCGTTTGTGCATGCGTGAGAGCGATCAAGGGTGTGTGTGTGTGCGCATGCATGCATGCAAGCATGAGGATGATCAAAGGTGTGTTGTGCGCACATAAGGACAATCGGGGATGTGAGCATATGCGCATCAGGATGATCAAGGGTGTGTGCGCACGTGCTCATGAGGACATTCTAGGGTGTGTGTGAGTGCATGTGGGCAGAAGGGGAATCGAGGGTGAGTGCGTGTGCAATTTGGTAGAACTGAGGGTGTGTGCACGCATGCATGCATGAGGACGTCTGAAGGTGATGTGCACAAGTGCGCATGAGGGTGAATGACAGTGTGTGCACATGTGAGAGGATGACTGGTGTGTGCGCGTGAAGATGAATGAGGGTGTGCGCACGCAAGTGCGCGAGGATGACCGAGGGTGCGCATGAAGGCGATCAAGGGTGTGTGCATGTGTGCGGGCACGAGGACAATCGAGGGTGTGTGCCCACACCTGCATATGACTGACGCTGCGTGATTGTGCACGATGATGACAGTGTGTGCACACGTGTACGCGTGAGGATGACCGAGGGTGTGCACGTGAGGATGATCGGTGGTGTATGCTTGCACATGAGTACAATCGAGGGTGTGTGCGCACATGCGTGTGTGCTTGGGCGATGGAGGGTCTATGCAGAAGGATGACCAAAGGTATATGCGCACGCATGTGTAATGACAACTGAGATTGTGGACGAGGATGAGAGGGGTATTGGTGTGTGGAGAGGATTGAGGGGTGTGTGTGTGTGTTTGAGAGAGAGAGAGAGAAAAATATAGGGAATGTGTGTATTTGAGAGAGTGTATGTACAACAAAAGGTGTGTATGTTTGTGAGGACCATATGTGTCTTATTGTGGTCAATCCCAAGCTTGTTCATGAAGGTTATACAGAAGTTTATACATTAAGTTGTGAAGGTGCCAGTGTTGGACTGGGGTAACAAATTTAAAAATCACACACCAGGTTATAGTCCAACAGGTTTATTTGAAAGTACAAGCTTTCGGAGCACTGCTCCTTCATCAGGTAACTAATGCGGCAGGATCATAGGACACAGAATTTATAGTAATGCAAATCCACCCCATAGACTTGCGGGTGTGTGTGGGACAGAGGGAGAGAGTGTGTGTGTGTGTGTTTGATTGAGTGGATGCATGAGTGTGATGGAGTATATGCTTGTGAGAGGGTGTATTCTATCACATTCGCGCACGCACTCTATGAACCGTGCGGACACTCTCTCCCTTCTTCCCCACACAGTCACTCCCTACCTCTCACACTGACTCTCTCTGTGTGCGTCTCTCTCTCTCGTTCGCACGCACACAGTCTATGGGATAAATTTGCATTTTCACATTTGTATTTGCAGATACATTCTATTTTGTTCAAAAAGCGCACAATCTGTAGGCAGTCAGTCCATGTGACATTTTATAAGTTCCTACTTTGGTTGTTCCTACTTTGGAAATAGAACCAATCTGACTAAGGTTGGGATACAGACTGACTCTAACCTTGCACCTTCAATACATTGTCTGAGCTGAGATGTCACTCTTTTGTACTGATAAAACCTTAAGTTATCTTGGGACTGTGACTTGAAAGAAGTGCTAAGATTTACACATTAGTCAATCAAAACCTTCATCCCCATTCTAAGTCTTAAACAGCAAACTATATTAAGTTCTTTTTTCCTGAGGTCTGTACACACTTGATGCAACTACAACACACCAATTTCTATGATCAAGCAATGCTTTATTAAGTACAGTGCAATACAAACTTTGGAGAAACCCTGACCATTCTTTGCCATGCTTCCTTTGTACAAAATCTTTACATCACAGTTAGTAATGGCCACAGAACAACTCACAGTCACATGCCACTCAACACACAATGCAGTGACAGCCTCACTCCAGAAACTATGTAATGCAAATCATCCCTTCATGGTCAAATCTGTTGCAAATTGTTTTTTTTGTAATTATAGGGCATTAGTCAAATTCCAACTGTATTGTTCTTACTGATTTCTGAATAGGAGACTAGGAAATGGCTATGCCAATGACTTTGAATGCCAAGAGATGGAAATGTGATTTCCATACACTCTACCTGCAAATCAGAGGCATCCCTCCCTAGCTTCGGGACTTCCAATCTCCTGCAGGTCAGCAGAGCACATTAACGCTTCTAGGTTTGTCTAATACATCGCATCAGTTGTATGACACTTTGATCTTTTTCTATAAATTCTTTGCCCTATGATCCTGCCCACTGGTTACCTGATTAAGGAGCAGCACATCGAATGTTTGTGGTTTCAAATAACCTGGAGTTATATATATTTCAAGTGCTCAGATTCCATGTTAAGTTCAGGCTCTTTACTCCGAATTGCAGAGATGAGAGAGGAGGAACAGCTAGCTCTGGCTTTCATGATGAGTGCGAAAGATGCTGATGAGAAATGTACCGCTGCTCAGGATGAGGAGGAACTGTTCAAGAAAGCCATCAAGGAAAGTCTACAGGTAATGTGATGCTACAGGCATAGCATGGCAGAGGAGGTCCATTTCTGACCAACCTGGATCTGGGGTTTGGATGGTGTGTGTTGCTTTCGATCAGATACTTGGATGGTGTGCATTACTCTGGGTCTGGGGTTTGGACTGTGTGCTGCTCTGGGTCGAGGGTGTGCACATTGTGTATTGCTCTGGGTCTGGGGTGTGTACATTCTGTATTGCTCTGGCTCTGGGTTGTGTACATTCTGTATTGCTCTGGCTCTGGGGTGTGAACATTGAGTATTGCTCTGGGTTGTGGGTGTGGACATTGTGTATTGCTCTGGGTCTGGAATGTGGACATTGCATATTGCTCTGGGTCTGGAATGTGGACATTGCGTATTGTTCTGGATTTGGGGGTGTGAACATTGCGTATTGCTCTGGGTCGTGGACGTGGGCATTGTGTATTGCTCTGGGTTGAGGACGGAGGCACTGTGTATTGCTCTGGGTCGTGGGTGTGTACATTGCGTATTGCTCTGGGTCTGGAATGTGGACATTGCATATTGCTCTGGGTGTGGAATGTGGACATTGCATATTGCTCTGGGTCTGGAATGTGGACATTGCATATTGCTCTGGGTCTGGAGTGTGGATATTGCATATTGCTTTGAGTCTGGGGTGTGGACGTTGCATATTGCTCTGCGTCTGGGGTGTGTACATTGTGTAATGCTCTGAGTCTAGGGTGTGTACATTGTGATTTGTTCTGGGTCTGGGGTGTGGACATTGTATTGCTCTGGGTCGTGGCTGTGGGCATTGTGTATTACTCTGGCTCGGGGGTATGGGCATTGTGCATTGCTTTGAGTTGAGGGTGTGTACATTGCGTCTTGCTCTGGGTTGGGTGTGTGGACATTGTGTATTGTTCTGGCTCTGGGGTGTGGACATGGTATATTGCTCTGGGTCTGGGGTGTGTATGTTGTGTATTAGTCTGGGTCTGGGGCATGGAGATTGTGTATTGACCTGGATCTGGAGTTTGGATGATGTGTATTCGGGGTCAAGGGTTTGCAAGTTGGTTTGTTACTGGGAGTCTGGTTTTGAGCTGTGTTACTCTGTTTATGTGATTTGAATGGTGTATGTGACTGTGGGGTTTGGATTGTGTCTGTTACTCCAATTGTTACTCCAATATGGGGTTTGTATGGTGTCTGTTACTACCTCTGTGGGGTTTGGATGGTGTCTGTTACTCTGTCTATGGGGTTTGGACAATGTTGTGTTACTCTGGGTCTGGGTTTGAACAGTGCTGTGTTACTGTGGGTCTGCAGTTTGGATGGTGATGTGTTGCTCTGTTTTAGATGCACAACCCACTCAGTAAGCATGCTGCTGCTAATTCCTTGTCCCCTGAGAGTCAACATGACCTGGAGCCCTGCACCCCTTGTGGATTGACCGAGTCAGACACGTCTGATGTTGACCTTAGCCCATTGGTGGTTCTGGAAAAGTTGAGTGAAGATATCGTCCGCTGTTCGCAGGAGTCCAGCATTGTCTTGTCTCCAGAGAAAGAGCTGTCTCTCAGCTCCAGGTCCCTTGTGAGGAACCTTCGAGTTGGCAGTAATCATTCTCCTCCTGTAAGTGTCTCACCCTGTCAATGTGTTGACAGCTCTGTACAGCTTACACCCACGAAGGCAGTGAAGAAGCTGAAAAAGGGCACCAGTCAACTGGGTGTACAGAACTGCAGGTCCAGCACACTGTCAGCATCAGACCACTTCAGCAATCCTGAACTAAAACTGGCGGAGAAGCAGGACAAAGTGAATTGCACTGGCTGCCATCAGTCTGTAGTGGAAAACTTTCAGCAGACATTGCCTATCCTAAAGGACAGAAGAGGCAGAGAGCTGCAGTCTTTTGAGCGGCTATGCATACAGAGTGAATGCTCAGGGTCAGTCCCCATAAAGAACCATTCTCTAGAGGGGCACTCAAATGGCCTAAATGGAGTGGTTCATTATTTCTGGGGTATTCCATTTTGCCCAGGCGGTTTGGACCCAGATCAGTACACAAAGGTTATCCTATGCCAGCTGGAGACATATGAGCAATGTCTGAAACGTGCACAAAGCCAGCTTCTGCGGAAATTAGAGTTTGGACCCCCTGTTCTGCCAGCGCCAGTGCCCAGGGAGGGTCAACGGCCAAGAAGGAAACTGCTAGCATCAGAGCAGACCATTGCTGCAGCAAATGTGGACCAAGAGTCTGATGGAGAGAACAAACAGTACAGGGAGCAACAAGAGGAGCAAGGTGCACCAGAACGTTCATCAGATAGCGAGGAATTCACTGAGGAGGCTCAAAGAGATCGTGAGGCAGGAGAAGCGTGGTCAATCGATGGAAATAGTCAACAGAAGGTAATGACATTGCTCTTCATGTTTTACACAGACTTTTTATGTATTTCATATACTGATGCAGCTCTCGTTCATGCAGAGACCCTAGTCTCATGTTTCACACAATAAACCTGCTCTTGTGTTTCATACGTTGACGCTGCTGTCCATGTTACACACACTGACCAACTCGCTGTATTTCACGCTCTGGCTCCACTGTGTTTCACACACCGACCCAGTGTTTAGCACATCTATCCCATGCATGTGTTACTCATGTTGAACCTGCTCTTGTGTTTTGCTCATGAAGCCTGCTATCATGTTTCCCCCGCTGACCCTGCTCGCGTGTTTCCTACAGTGATCCACTTTTCTGTGTTTCGCACGCTGACCCCAGTTGTGTGTTTCGCACACGGATTGAGATTTCGGTGTTTCACACGCTGACCCCGCTTGCTCTTTTACATGCTGACTCCGGTTGCGTGTTTTCTACACTGATCCAAGTTTTTGTGTTTTGCACGTTGACCACACTCCTCATGTAGTTCATGCTGACCGCGCTCTTCGTGTAGCTCACACTGACTGCGCTCACGGTGTAGCTTCCACTGACCACACCTTCCGTGTTGCTCAAATTGACCAGGCTCCCTGTGTCGCTCCCGCTGACCGCGCTGCCCGTGTCGCTCCCGCTGACCGCGCTGCCCGTGTCGCTCCCGCTGACCGCGCTGCCCGTGTCGCTCCCGCTGACCGCGCTGCCCGTGTCGCTCCCGCTGACCGCGCTGCCCGTGTCGCTCCCGCTGACCGCGCTGCCCGTGTCGCTCACAGAGTGACCGCGCTCCCCATGTAGCTCGCACTGAAAAGTCTCCCCGTATAGCTCACAAATTGACCTGATCCCAGTGTTGCACACGCTGACCAGGCTCCCTTTGTAGCTCTGAGTGACCACGCTCCCTATGTTGCTCGCGCTGACCAGGTCCCCCCTTGTAGCTCTCAGAGTGACCGCGCTCTCCGTGTCGCTCAGGCTGACCACGCTCCCCGTGTCGCTCCCGCTGACCACGCTGTCCATGTAGCTCCCGCTGAACGCGCTCTCCTAGTAGCTCACGCTGACCACAATCTCCGTGTCACTTACGCTGACCACGGTTCCCTTGTAGCTCATGCTGACCATGCTCCCCTTGTTGCTCACGCTAAACATGCACTCCGTATCGCTCGCGCTGATCATGCGCGTAGTGTCACTCGCGCTGCCCGCGCTCCCCGTGTCGCTTGCGCTGCCCGCGCTCCCCGTGTCGCTAGCAGACCGACCCCGCTTTCCATGTCACGCGCAGGCAGACTATACTTCCGTGTCACGCGCAGACTGACCACGCTCTCTGTGTCGCTCTTACCGACCACGCTGTCCGTGTCGCGCGCTGACTGACCACGTGCGTGTAGCTCAAGCTGACCGTGGTCCCCATGTCGCTCACACTGAACACGCTGTCCATGTGGCTCACACTGACCGCGCTCCCTGTGTTGCCCCGCTGACCACACTCTCCATGTAGCTCCCACTGACCGCGCTCCCCGAATAGCTCCCGCTGACCACGCTCTCCGTATCGCTTACGCTGACCACGGTCCCCGTGTAGTTCACGCTGACCAGGCTCCCCGTGTAACTCACGATGACCAGGATCTCTGTGTCGCTCCTGCTGACTGCGCTCCCTGTATAGCTCAAGCTGACCATGATCTCCGTGTTGCTCACGCTGAACATGTCGCTGTCACTGACCTCGTTCTCCGTGTAGCTTCCGCCGACCACACTCTCCGTGTAGCTCCCGCTGCCCGCGCTCCCCACGTCGCTCGCGCTCCCCGCGTCGCCCGCTCCGCCCACGCTCCCCGAGTAGCTCCCGCTGCCCGCATCGCTCACAGTGTGACCGCGCTCTCTGTGTAACTCACGCTGACCAGGCTCCCCGTGTAGCTCATAGAGTGACGGCGCTCCCCGTGTAGCTCACACTGACCATGCTCTCCGTGTCTCTCACACTGTCCAGTGTTGCTGGCACAAACCATGCTACCTGTGTTGCGTGCGCAGTGACCAATGCACACTGACCATGCTCCACGTGTTGCACACACGCTCTTCATGTTGAGCGCACAATGACCAATGCTATCCATGTTGCTCACACGAACCAATGCTGTTCATGTTGCACAAACTGACCACGCTCCCCGTGTTGCACGCAGACCGACCCCGCTGTCCGTGTTGCACGCAGGCCAACCCGTCTCTCTGTGTCGCTGTTAGTCAGCACGCTATCCGTGTCACACGCAGGCTGACTACGCTTCGGTGTCGCTCTAACTGAGCACGCTGTCCGTGTCGCGCGCAGACTGACCACGCTCTCTGTGTTGCTCTTACTGACCGCAGTGTCCGTGTCACGCGCAGTCCAACCGCGCTATCCATGTCGCGCGCTGACTGACCACGTGCGTGTAGCTCAAGCTGGCCACGCTCCCCATGTAGCTCAGGCTGAACACGCTGTCCGTGTAGCTCACACTGACCGTGCTCCCGGTGTTGCCCCGCTGACCGCGCTGCCCGAGTGGCTCCTGCTGCCCGCGCTCCCCGTGTCGCGTGCACAGTGACCAATGCACACTGACCATGCTTCACGTGTTGCACACACGCTGTTCATGTTGAGCGCACAATGACCAATGCTATCCATGTTGCTCACACGAACCAACGCTGTTCATGTTGCACAAACTGACCACGCTCCCCGTGTTGCTCACTCTGTCCCTGCTCTCCGTGTCGCACGCAGATTGACCCCGCTATCCGTGTCGCGTGCAGGCTGACTACGCTTCCGTGCCGCTCTAATTGAGCACGCTGTCCATGTCGCTCTTACCGACCGCGCTCTCCGTGTCGCGCGCAGACCGACCGCGCTATCCATGTCGCGCGCTGACTGACCACTTGCGTGTAGCTTAAGCTGACCACGGTCCCCATGTCGCTCCCGCTGACCGCGCTCCCCGAGTCGCTCCCGCTGACCGCGCTCCCCGAGTCGCTCCCGCTGACCGCGCTCCCCGAGTCGCTCCCGCTGACCGCGCTCCCCGAGTCGCTCCCGCTGACCGCGCTCCCCGAGTCGCTCCCGCTGACCGCGCTCCCCGAGTCGCTCCCGCTGACCGCGCTCCCCGAGTCGCTCCCGCTGACCGCGCTCCCCGAGTCGCTCCCGCTGACCGCGCTCCCCGAGTCGCTCCCGCTGACCAGGATCTCCGTGTCGCTCACGCTGACCAGTGTTGTTGGCACAAACCACGCTATCTCTGTTGCGAGCGCAGTGTCCAATGCACACTGACCATACTCCACGTGTTGCACACACGCTGTTCATGTTGAGCGCACAATGACCAATGCTATCCATGTTGCTCACACTAACCAATGCTGTCCATGTTGCACAAACTGACCACGCTCCCCGTGTTGCTCACTCTGTCCCTACTCTCCGTGTCGCACGCCGACCGACCCCACTGTCGGTGTCGCGCGCCGACCGACCCCGCTGTCCGTGTCGCGCGCAGGCCAACCCGTCTCTGTGTCATTGTTACTCAGCACGCTGTCCATGTCACGCGCAGACTGACCGTGATATCCATGTCGCTCCCACTGAGCATGCGCTCTGTGTCACACACAGACTGACCACGCTGTCCGTGTTGCTCACACTGAGCATGCGCTCTGTGACACACGCAGACTGACCATGCTCTCAGTGTCACTCACCGCGAGGACTGACCCCGCTGTCCGTGTGGCACGCAGACTGATCGTGCTGTCCGTGTGGCATGCGAAGTGACCACGGTCTCCCTGTCGCTCACACTGACCATGCTGTACGTGTTGCACGCAGACTGACCCCGCTCTCCGTGTCACACGCAAACTGACCACGCTCTCTGTATGGCGTACAGACTGACCATGCTCTCCATGTCGCACACAGTGACCACACTCTCCGTGTCACGTGCAGACTGACCGCGCTGTCTGTGTTGCACACACTGACCCCACTCCATGTGTCTGTTTGCAGTCTCCAAATTTGTTTATTGAAGAATCTCCGGAGGTGAACGATAAAACGAATAGGTATGGAAATTAATTGCTCATTATGAATCATTTCTCCTATTGCTTAATTTATATGGTGCTGTTTATATTGTGACGGCTTACTTTTGCCAGCTTCAGTTACAGTTCATATATCTACTCTCTCTGCATTCTGAGACTTTAGGGGGATGCTTTTATGAGCCCTGCTCTATTTTTTCCCAGGGTTGGGATGTCACTGGCTACTGTTATGGAGCGGAGTTTGACACCCCCTCTGAGAGCTTATATCCTAAATATCCAAAAGCAGCGCCTCACCTCATAATCTGTGAAACCAATGTTTAAATTAAAGGAATCTCTGGTCTCCACTTTATAAGTAACAAGTAACAATTTATTTATTTAACCCTAACAGTGAACAAGTTAACAGAATTACTAATAATTCCGCCAACTACAAACTATTCCCATACTGATCTAAATTCTACTTGTATGCTCTTCCAATAAAGTCCAGTTAATAAGAAAACTTACTTAAAACTTAGACTCTCAAAGTTCACACAGGATGTATCTTTTGGAATGTTCCACTGTCTCTCCAGCCATAAATGTCTTTCTTCTGCTGATCCTTCTTTCAGGGATGTTTTCTCTGGGAATTCTTCTGCACTGAATGCGTCTCTCCGTTGAATTCTGGTGTCAGGAACATTATCTAAGAGAGCTGCCTACCATTATGAGTAGTTGGTGCTTTTTTAGAGAGCGTGAAGATTTCGGTGAGGGCGAGATGTTTTTCTCAGATGACAGTTTACTCTCCCCCTCCATCCAATTGCCCCCTCTTTTATACCCATGATGACATTTTAATTTATTTTCATTCAGATTAGTTTGAGTTAGTCAAAAGAGAGAGAAGATCTTATTTGCCATTTCTACAATATACAACTGATACAGTAAAAAAAAAACAAGACAGCATTCCTCCAGGGCCAAGGTGTCACATGCATAGCACAAACTACATGGCGGCACAGTGGCTCAGTGGTTGGCACTGCTGCCTCACAGCACCAGAGACCCGGGTTCGATACGTGGGTTTCCTCCGAGTTTGCTCCTACAATCCAAAAGATGTGCAGGTCAGGTGAATTAGCCATGCTAAATTGCCCACAAAGTTAGGTGCATTAGTTAGAAGTAAGTGTAGGGTAGAGGAAAGGGTCTGAGTTGCTTCCTCTTTGGAGGGTCAATGTGGACTTGTTGGGCCGAAGGGCCTGTTTCTACACTGTAGGGAATCAAATCTGCACGATCAAACAAATGGCAGCATAAAGTGCGTGAGAAGTGCAAAAAACACAGGTTGCAGTGTAATAAAAGAATAATAAATAATAGAGATTTTTCTAGCAGTAATTCGAAGTCATGCAAAGAATTTCAGATGGGAAAGAGTCCAATCATACAGTGTTAAGGAGCCTGATGGGTTGGGGGAAGAAACTGTTGCACAATCTGGCCATGAGAGACCGAATACTCCGTTATCTATCAGATTTAAATTTAATTGGGTTTTGGTATCTAGGGCCTGGTTAAATAATTGGCTAATATTCAAGCTGGTTGCCTTAACATCAAAACAAGTCTAAGTTGCCAACACACATCCAGTTGATACACATAGAACAATGCAGCGCAGGACAGGCCCTTTGACCCTCAGTGTTGCGCCAACCTATGAACTATTCTCAACTCATCTCCCTACACTATCCCATCATTATCCATGTACTTATCCAAGGATTATTTAAATCTCCTTAATGTGGCTGAGTTAACTACGTTGGCAGGTAAGGCATTCCACACCCTTACCACTCTCTGAGTAAGGAACCTGCTTCTGACATCTATCTGAAATCTACCACCCCTCAATTTGTAGTTATGTCTCCTCGTACAAGCTGACGTCATTATCCTAGGAAAAAGTCTTTCACTGTCTACACTATCTAATCCTCTGATCATCTTGTATGTCTCTAACAAATCTCCTCTTAGCCTTCTTCTTTCCAATGAGAACAGACCCAAGTCTCTCAGCCTTTCCTCATGAGACCTTCCCTCCAGTCCAGGCAACATCCTGGTAAATCTCCTCTGCACCTTTTTCCAATGTTTCCACATCCTTCCTGAAATTTTGCGACCAAAACCATACACGATGCTCCAAGTTTGGCCGCACTAGCGTTTTGTATAGTTTCAGCATGATATTGCGGCTCCGGAACTCAATCCCTCTACCAATGACACTTAACACACCGTATGCCTTCTTAACAGCACTATCAACATAGGTTAAAACTTTCAGGGATCTATGTACATGGACTCTGTACATCCACACTACCAAGAATCTTTCCATTGACCCAGTGCTCTGCCTTCCTGTTATTCTTCCCAAAGCGCATCACCTCACATTTAGCTGCATTGAACTCCATTTGCCACCTCTCAGCCCAATTCTGCAGCATATCCAAGTCCCCCTGCAACCTGTACCATTCTTCGAAACTATCCACTACTCCACCGACTTTAGTGTCATCTGCAAATTTACTAATCCATCCACCTATGCGTGTGTCTAAGTCATTTATAAAAATGACAAACAGCAGTGGTCCCAAAGCAGATCCTTATGGCACACCGCTAGTAACCGGACTCCAGGCTGAATATTTTCCATCAACCACCACTCGCTGCCTTCTTTCAGAAAGCCAATTTCTAATCCAAACTGCTAAATCACCCTCAATCCTCTGCATTTTCTCCAACAGCCTACCATGTGGAACCTTATCAAAGGCCTTACTGAAGTCCATGTATACCACGTCAAATGCCCTACCCTCACCTACATGCTTGGTCACCTTCTCAAAAGATTCAATGAGGTTTGTGAGACACAATCTGCCCTTGATGAAACCATGTTGACTATCTGAAATCAAATTGTTGCTTGCTAGATTATTATAAATCTTATCGCTTGTAATCCTTTCCAAAACCTTTCCTACAACAGAAGTAAGGCTCACTGGTCTGTAATTGCCTGGGTCATCTCTACTGCCCTTCTTGAACAAGGGCACAACATTTGCAATCCTCCAGTCCTCTAGTACTAAATCTGTAGACAATGATGACTCAAATATCAAAGCCAAAGGCTCTGCTATCTCCTCCCTAGCTTCCCAGAGAATCCTCGGATAAATCCCATCCGGCCCAGGGCACTTGTCTATTTGTGAGGGATATTGGTGTATGAGGAGATTGTAGCATGACGTGATGGTGGGAGATGGTGCTGTGGGATATGGAGGGCTGGAGGCAGTGCTGTATGAGGGGTAGTGGAGACATGCTGCGCGGGTTTTATATTTCTATTTTTATAGGGTGCCTCATGATTTTTCTCTTCGTGTCTTTAACCCATCCTGTTTGTGTTCTCAGCGAGCAAGTGGAGTCTGAGGAAAGCAGAGGTGTGAGTTCCAGTGTGAGTGGTGATGTTCAACCAGAGGATGATGTTATGTTTATTTGTGCAGGTGAGTTCTAAGTATGTTGGTTTAGATGTAAGAAGCTAGTTTTCAGGGTGTGAATTCTCACTGTCTGTGTTTTGCAATATATCTCTTCTGACAACAGGTCATGTTGAACTGAATGCGTTTAGTTACTGTAAGGTGCATGCGATGTAGTTTAAATATCTCAAGCTGACAGGTGACTAACATTAATGGGCCACATGCTGTACCTATGTTGGAAGTATTTGATGTGGGCAGTGTAAAGAGTTTTTTTTCATTTTAAAAGGGTAAAGGGAAGCTTTACTGTCTAGCTGACTCCATGCTGTTCCTGTACTGGGAGTGTTTGTGGGGACAGTACAGAGAGCTTTACAGTCCATTTAAAAGAATAGAGCAAGCTTTACACTGTTGCTGTTGCTGCTAATTGTGAGCTGGAAGATGGAGGCTTGCTTGCTGCTGGTGCTACTGATTGGGCCTGCAGTCTGGAGCCACTATTGCTGCTGCCTGGAGCATCTCCTGCTGTTGACTGAGTTCTAGAGCTTGGGGTCTCTCTTGCTGGGTGGCATGTGCGATTCTGGAGTCTCTCCTGTTGCTGTTGGTGAATCTCCATCTTAAGGTACAATCTGGATTGAGTTGTGAATTGGACATTTTTGACACATGAAGATCACAGCAGCCAGCTGCCTTGATTGGCTGGGGGCTATCTGAGGGCCTGGGAACTGCGAAGCAGTGCTGCCTGAAGAACTGGCAATTGGGAGGCTGTTAATAACTGAAGGACTTCACTGTTTGGAAGAGGAGGTGGAGTGAGATCCTTTGAAAAAATGATAATTCTAGGACATTCACACATCAACACTAGGCCACACCTATGCGGGGGTGACTGCACTCACTCAGCCCCTGTGCTTCCAGGGACCTTGTTGCATATCTTCCTTATCACTAAAAAGCTACACTCATCCCATTATTACAATTAAAGCTTGCCATGGTGGTAGTCACCCCTACCATGGCACTGTGCCCATCGTGTATGGGAAGACTGTTTTCTCCCAGGGGAGCGAGCAGTGGTGCATCTCACCCTGGAGAATAGGCTTAGTATGGGTGCGATGGCCCAGAGGGTTGTTTTATTGAACGTCCCACGTTTCATTCTATTGGAGCTCCAATGGCAGCTTGGAGAGATGAGATCAGGGAGTGGCACTCATACTGCTCTGTCCTCAGGAGGCCTGCCGTTGTTACATTTATTGCTTCCTGGGAAGTGACTACTCTTGGCGCAGGATCATCATTACTATGTTGCCCAAGAAGGAGGGAATTTATTAGCGAACTGATGTCTGGTCTCCCTCTTTAACATGGACTATAAAATTGTTGCCAGGGTGTTTTCTTCTTGCCTTAGCCTTGTGCTGGACCTCATGAATCATCCAGACCAATCCTATGTGGCCCCAGGATGTCACCTGGTCCGGTACATGGTCCTTCGTTCCCAGGGGGCTTGACTGTTGATCAGGAAGAGGCATTTGACACAATGAATCACGATGATCTGCTCAGGACTTTGCAAGCTCTCAGTTTCAGGCTGCACTTTGTCATCCAGATCTGACTTCTGTGCACTGCAGTGGAATGTCTAGTGAAGGTTAACAGGTCCCTGATGGTTCCCTTTGTGCTTTGGGAGAGAAGTACATCAGGCTGCCCATTGGTTATATTCTGTCAGCGTGAAGCCATTCTTGTACCTCTTGTGGAAGCAGCTGTTGGGGCTGGGTCTGGGGATTGTCCTTTTAACATTCACCGATGACCTGCTCATCGTGTTGATCAACCCGACAGGGGATGTGCAAGTGCAGGCCGTCTACTTTGCAGCATGCTTCACGAGCATTAACCGGAGTAAATGTTTGGAACTTCTGGTTGGTCTGTGACAGATGGACCCTCTGCTAAAGGAGTCTAGGTGCTTCTCGTGGTGTTCCACTCCCAATCTCTACCTGGGAGTCAATTTTCACCCTGCCAAGGAATCCTGGTCAGCGAAGTGGACATTAAGCTGATTGTCTAGGTGAAATCAGACATCACTGAGGATGTTGGATAGGAATACTCTGCGTGTTGTCTTTGAGGGTGTGAGTGTTATTCATGAACCAGCCAGTTGCTCCCATCTTGTTGTTACCGGCTGATCACTTTGGTCCCTCGCCCAGGATTTGTCACAAATATTGAGAAAAGTGGGACAAAAAGTAATGCTGGGCTATTGCTGCGGTTCTGAGACTCCGGTTTGGGGAGGGGGTCAGGCACTGGTGTGCTCCCGCACCCAGGAGGTGACTTTCTGCCGTCAGACCCTGGAGCAGTACTTTTATGTCAAGCCTCCTCTAAGGTCGTGTGTCCTGATGGCATGTTTCTTTTATCATTAAGACATGCGGTTTCTGTTTACAGCTTGGTCCTGCCTTCAGACCATCTTCCAGGAATTGCCTGTTTTTCCACTTGAATCTGATCAAAGTTTGGGACTTGGTCAGTTCACGCTGGAATGTTCTCCCTACAGGACTGATAGCTGGAGAAAGGAAGCCGCTGCTCAGGCACAGGTTCCACCATCAGCCTGGTTTCTGCTGGCTGATAGAGGGGAAAGCTCAGGAAACTAGGCTGACCAGAGTCCAACATGTGTTGTATGGTGGGGAAACAAGCTGTGAATGACAAGCAAACCATCCAGAGCCTGATGGGCCAGGTATTCAGCCCCAATGTGTTGTGTGAGTTCGTGGGGACTCAGGAATGCGATGGGTTTCCAAATGAACTGACTCCTATCTGTCTGGAACTTGACCATGGCCCCCATCCAACAGACCCTTCCCTGAGATGCAGCACCCCAGATCTGAGCCATCTCAGGGAAATCTGCCCCATGACCTTTAGAATTGCACCAAGGTGTTTCATGTATGGGAAGCTTCTGCACTGTCCACTTCCTAACCTTTTTCTGCTGCTGAGCATAATGTTTTACACTCTGGTGGTGGAAAAATCCAGAAATCCCTCTTTTCCATTGAGGATCTGGGGTGGAGAGTGCTGCTTACAGCAGCTCCATATAAGTACTCTAATTGCAAGGCAATGCATAGTTTAGGTGACCTGGACAAAACAGTAAAGCACATTTACACTGAATGTTTTCACTTGCAGCCCCTTTGTAATTTCTTGGTGGCTGCTCCTCAAGTTTTGGTTGCACTTCAGTTCCACGCTTATGATATGTGGGCATCCTGTGCTGAGAGGGGTGGACAGTGGAATTCATTGCCACAGAAAGCTGAGGAGGCTAGGTCATTGAGGACATCTAAAACAGAGAAAAGTTCTTGATTGCCATGAGGATCAAAGGTTGCAGGGAGAAAGCAGGAAAATGGAGTTGAAAAGCCTATCAGCCATGATTAATGGATACTTAATGGATCGAATGGATCTAATTTCTGCTCCTATGTCTTATTGCCTTGTAGTCTAAGTGAGACAGCCTTCTTGGGGATCTGCTCCTGGGCCCGGCCATATTGGCAACAAACCAGTTCAGGGCAGTCAATGGTGGAAGGGCTTATTGTTCCAGACTGTCTGCTCCTCTTTCACAGTTACGTCTGTGCTCAGCTATCCATGGAGAGAGCATGCAGTGCTTACTGGTATGATAGAAATCGTCAGAGCCTTGTCGGCGCCACAGAGACTGGGTATTCTTCTATTCCCCTGTCATCCATGGCTCCTGAATCCTGCCATTCCTATCCTTCAGTTTTGCAGGATAACTCCCTCAAATAACTGCTCCTAATCCATGTTCTCCAGTTCCTGTCTACTTTGGCTGTAATTGGCCCTTACCCAATTAAGCACCATGACCCAAGGGCCACTCTTATCCTCATCCATAACTATTCAAAATCTTATGGAGTTATGGTCACTTAAGCCCAAAATGCTGTCCTACTGAAACATCGAACACCTGTCCCAGCTCATTCCCTAATACTAAATCTAGTATGGCCTCCTGTCAGGTTGGATTGTCAATATACTGTCTCAAAAATCCCACCTGAAAACATCTAACAAATTGCGCTCCACCTGAGCCCCTAACTTAAAGGGAGTCTCAGTCAATAAGAGGAAAGTTGAATTCACCCATGACAACTACCCTACTTTTTTCACACCTTTCCAGGTTCTGACTATATATCTGCTCCTCTGTCTCCTGTGGCTGTTCAGGCGTCTATAGAAAACTCCCAACATTGTGATTTCAACCTGCCTATTCCTGAGCTCCACCCATAATGCCTCACTGCATGATCCCTCCAATGTAAGCTCCCTCAACACAGCTGTGATGTGACCCCTAATCAGGAATGCAACTTCCCCCATCCCGTTGTTTCCCTTTCTGTCCCATCTGAAACTGATATCCTGAAATGTTGAGCTGCCAGCCTTGTCCCTCCTTTAACCATGTCTCAATATTGGGAATAACATCATAAATCCATGCAGTAATTCAAGCTCTTAGTTCCTCTGTCTTACCTGTTATACTGCAGACCTCCAGTCACTCTGAACCCTGCAACATTCCTCTGCCTGCTCTTACTCTGCACTCTGCATATCTTTTTTACCCAGTCCCTGCACTTATTGGCCTGTTGTTCCGATTCCCCACTTCAGCCCCACATTCCTGACCAACAGTGCAGGGAGTGGCGAACGTGTCTATAGGCTTTCTTGGGGCCATCATCAAGATGGCCATTAAAAGGTCCAGGCAGGGGATCAAAGAAGCGCTCGTCATTCTGTGTCTGCCCCTCTTTCATGGTTACACCTGCATTTGGGCCTCCCTGGAGAGGGAGCACCTGGTGCTCATCTGCATGGTTGAGGGCTTTCAAGACTGTTGGGTGCCATGGGACCTGGAATGCAGTATCAACCTAGATAATGATATTCTGAATTAGTTCATTGCTTCTGTTTCCGTTTTGCCCTTTAAGTTTGCTTTTGGTTTGGTGCTCTGGGAAGAGGGCTATTTTATTTTCCCTTTGCATTGATTTTGGATCCCTTGGAAGAACCAAGGGAACTGTTAATTTAGTCCCGAACTGTTCCTGTGCCAGGTGTACCTGATGTGGATCAGTGTAAGGGGAATTTTATTTTTTAGTTGAAATGAGCCGGAGAGCTTCCTCTGGATTTTAAACCATTGTCTCTGTCATTGGAAAATTCAGTGAAGGGGGAGCAGAGGGGATTTATTTATCTTTTTTTTGTTCCCTTTGATTTGCTTGAGTTGTATTTTATATTGGCCCCTTGTGGTCCCTGCTCCAAAAGAGGTTGGTGAGGTCGGGGTCAAGGGCGAGTTTATTTTTGTTTGTTTCTTTTATTTTTGGTTATTCCCTAAGTAATAGGGTATTATTTTAATTTAACAAAGTCAAGAAAGCTTTAGTTTCTGTTTTGAAAGAGTAGAGTGTGTCTTACTCTATATTTCACCTGGTGTTGCCCCTACCCCAGGGGTATCTGGTTTTCAGCAGGGTCTTTGTTTTTTCTGTTTATACCCTTTGTTTAAAAGACTGTAGAGTCGGGAGAGCTTTACTTCCATTTCACTTTCAGTTTAAGGGTAGAGAGATTTTCTCAGTATTTAGCTATGTGCTGTCCCTGTCCTGGGAATGTTTCACAGGGACCATCTGAAGGGAGCTTTGAATTTAGTTTAAAAGAGTAGAGGGAGCTTTCTTTTATATCTAACCCTATGCTGGGAGTGTTCGATTGTGACATTGCAAAAGGTGCTTTACCTTCAGTTTAAAAGAGTAGCGGTCACTTCAATTTTAGTTTTAAAAAGTAGAGGAAGCTTTACTGTGAATGTAAGTTTGCTCATTGAACTGGAAGGTTTGTTTTCAGACGTTTCGTCACCATACTAGGAAACATCATCAGTTAGCCTTCGGTGAAGCACTAGTGGTATAGCCCACTTTTTATTTCTGTGTTTAGGTTTCATTGGATATCCTTGGGAAGCTTTGCTGTGTATCTAACACCGTACCGGGACGTACTGCATGGGGACTGTGTTGAGAGAGTTTATTTTCTGTTAAAAGAGTAGAGAGAGCTTTGCCTTCAGTTTGAAAATGTGAACGGAGCTTTGCTGGGTAATTAACACTGTGCTGTCCCTGTCCTGGGAGGTTTCGATGGGGACAGTGTCAAAGAAGTTTTACTTTCAATTTAAAAGAGGCTTCATTCTGTGGAACTTGACGTTAGGTTGGTCAGTATCTCCTGTGTTGTTCCTGATGATGCGGGGTGTCACAATGTGTTTATGTCGGGGACTCTTGCTGAAGTTATAGAATGTTTCCCTGTTATTCCGCAGAGACACAACAGACCTCATCTGAAGATGTGCAGTCAGAGAGCAAGAGCTTGCAGGAACCTGAAATGGCCACAGTGCAGGTTAGTCAGCAGAGAGCTCCAGTGTGGATACTGTGCTTAAAACTGTTGTTGTTTTCCTTTTGTTGTTCATCTTTGTATTTGAGCCCTAGCATTTCTAAGACCACATGAAATAATGAGCTTTTCATCCAAGTTCATAACTCTTAGATCCAGTAAGAATTTCAGATGTGAATAAAAAAGAGCATTTAGGAAGAATATTTTCATCGAGCATGGAGAATGGAGAACTCACTGCCCCTTTGACTGATTGCTAACACAACCCTTCCTCATTTCAGAGAAGGTTTAATGTATAAATGAGGGCGTCAGGCCAAGGGGCAAGGTCACTGGTGGGGGTGGGAATATGTGAAGTTTATAAACCAGACATAGACTAGTTGGGTCATATGGCCTAATCCAAAGATGTGCAGGTTAGGTGAATTGGCCATGCTAAATTGCCCGTAGTGTCAGGTGCAGGGGTAAATGTTGGGGAATGGGTCAGGGTGGGTTGCTCTTTGGAGGGTCAGTGTGGACTTGTTGAGTTGAAGGGCCTGTTTCCACACTGTAGGGAATCTAATCTAATCTAAATGTAAATTGGGTAACCTAACATTGTAATGGCGCGATGGTAAAAAGTGCTCTGTGGTGCCGTTTCTGTGAAAATGTTGCCTCTCTGTTACTTGTTTTGCTGAATATCGCTCATTGTCTCCTCTGCAAACCTGCCAGGACCCTGCAGATGTGGTACTAATCGATGATGATTCTGAGGAACTTTGTCCTGTCATACCTAAGAAAACTTGTGTTGAGTGTCCGCTTTGTGGGCAGCGCTTCCCATTGGAAAAAATTGAGGTGCATGCAGCCGATTGTAATGGGACCAGACACGGAGACTGGCAAGGTACGAACATCTGTGTTTCTGGATGGGGGCAGTTGTTTGCTGGGTGTCCACCAGTTTTCTCTTTAAGCAGTTGCAGTGCTACATAACACCTCTGCGTTACCGTGGGCGGCATGGTAGCTCAGTGGTTAGCACTACTGCCCCACAGGAACCGGGGTTAGCACTGCTGCCAAGGACCCAGGTTCAATTCCAGCCTTGGGTGAATGTCTGTGTGGAGTTTGCACATTCTCCCATGCTTGCGTTTCCCCCGGGTGCTTCAGTTTCCTCCCACAATCCAAAGATGTGCAGATTAGGTGTATTGGCCATGCTAAATTGTCCCATTGTGTTCAGGGATGTGCAGGTTAGATGCATTAGTCAGGGGTAAATGTAAAGTAATTATATTTACTTTACATCCCAGGGATTGGGTCTGGGTGGGTTACTCTTTGGAGGGTCAGCATGGACTTGTTGGGCCGAAGGGCTTTTTCACACTGTAGGGATTCTATGATCTTTTGTAGGGATTCTTTAAGTGCATAGTGGCTCCACCTGCATTGTAGGCATCAACTGTGCAGGAAACATAACACAATATAAAAAAACATGTATGAAAGAACAGATATTAGAAGAGCCAGTTCAGTGTTTATTGTTCATCGCCACTGTGTGGGCTGGGGATGTCTCGACTGTCCCAGTATTCAGTGGGTAGGTGTCTGAACTGTATCCAGTGGTGGAGTTTCTCAACTGTCCCAGCATTTGGTGTGGTGGCTGTCTAGACTGTCCCAACTCTCGGGATAGGGTTGAGACTGCCTTAGCAACTGAGGTGGGGACTGTCTATACTGTCCTAGTGCCCAGGATGTGGTGTGTCCAGACTGCCCTGGTGTCCAGGGTTGGGGCTGCCTAGACTGTCTCAGTGTCTGGTATGGGAGGATGTCTAGACGATCCCATAACCTGGAATTGGGTATTAAATTATCTACTCCTGTTAGCTTCCTGCAGCTGTGGTGGATCATCCTTCACCTGCTGTATTCAAACATTGAGACACTGTTGGAATTTCTCAATAATCTGCACTGCCAGACTACCAAGCATATGCATCCTTCCTAAGCTGCTGTGTCCACAAGTGAACATGTAATTCCTGATGAAGGGCTCTTGCCTGAAATGTCAGTTCTCCTGCACCTCGAATGCTGCCTGACCTGCTGTGCTTTTCCAGCACCACATACTCGACTCTGATCTCCAGCATCTGCAGTACTCACTTTCTTCTAGGTATTCCAGCTAGGTCCATATGAAGTTTTATATAACTGCAACGATGCCCCATCCTTTTGTATTGCAGACTCTGGAGGTGGAGACCAGTGGTTTTAGAGTTTGAAGCTTGATGTTATTTTTGATAGCTACTCAAATCAACTTTGAAGGAATTTAAATATTTGGAACCTTCTACCATGTTCTTGTCTCCTCTACTAACAGTGCGGATCCGCAGCAAACCACGCAGAGCAAGCAAACAGAATGGCACAAATGGATGCAACCCTTCAGTATTCAAACAGTGAGTCCTGGGCCAGCTCACCAAATACTCAGGGAGAGACTATGGGCCAGTGTCACAGTGTAACTGGGAATATCTGCTGTGATGAACCTGTGTAGATGTGTCGGTGCCAGTGCGCATGTGTTTTGTGTGTAGGTGTGTGTCAGTTTATTAGTTGATAGTAGTGTGCAGTTGGCAGTGTCTTTTTGTGTGAGGGTATGCTGATGTATGCCTTGCTATGAGTTTTAGTAAGTGTCATGAGCCTGTGTTCTGAGAACGTCTGTTTTGATTGTGTTGGTTTGGATGTGTCATTGTGTATTGATTGATGTGAATCTGGGAATTGTGACATGTCTCAAGTTCATTGTGACATAAAAGGAGGCCATTTGAAATTTTATACTAGCATTCTGGAGAGCAACCCAGTTAGTTCCATTATTACTCACCTTGAACAATTGAAATTTAAAGAAAGCCAGTATGGAGGAGTTAAAATAGTTCTCAACTAACTTACTGGAATTTTTGTGATGAGGTAACAGAAAGGGTTGATGTGATATACAAGGACTTAGAAAAAGCATTCGATGTAGTGCCATGCAGAGTAAAATTAGAGCTCATGGAATTAAAGCCACAGTAGTAATATGAATACAAAATTGTCTGAATGACAGGAAACCGAGACTAATGGTTAATCGATGTTTTTGAGGCTGCAGGAGTATCAGTAGTGGAGTACTGCAAGAGGCCGAACTGGGAATCTTGTTTTTTTCTGATATATATTAAAGATCCTGGTGTTTGGGGTATGGGGCACACTTGGAAAATGATATGAAACTTAGAGTTGTAAACTGGGAGGAGGACATTCACAAGTTGGGGGAGCAGGCAGACAGGTGGCTGATGAAGTTCAGTGCAGAGAAGTGTGGTAATTTACTTTGGCAAGTTGAACATGGAGTGATGTTATAAAACAAGAAGATACAGGATCAGAAGGGCATTGGTATATAAATGTGCCTAAGTCATTGAAGGTGGCTAGACAGATTGGGAGAGCATTAATGAAATATTGGGGTGTGAGCTTTAGAAACCGGCACAAAGGGCAAAAGCAAGGAAATTAAGATAAACTAGTTCAAAGCACCAGTTCAGGCTCATCTAGAATATTGTGTCCAGTTCTCAAGCGTTACACTTTAGGAAGAAGATGACGACATAGAGAGGATGTGGAAATGATTCACAAGAATGTTCCAGGAATAATGGACTTAAATTTATTGCAGAAGTTGGGAGAGTAAGAGAAGAGAAGCAAGAGGAAATTTGGGAGAGGCATTGAAAATTATTTATGGTCTGGACAGAGTAGGGAGGGACAAACTAATTGTATTGATCGAAGAATTGAGAACCAAGTAAGGCAGTGAAATAACATTGGGTGAATTGTCCTATCAGAAGACCGTCAGGCTAAGTGGCCTCAGTCTATGGCTGATTCTATTCCTTCATCCTATTGAAGTTAGTCTTTTTCTAATTTGGACATTCCACCTTGGATTGTACGTGGCTTTTTACCACCATTAATCTTAGCTGAGTGCTCTCCCTATAAACACTTGGTCCACCTCAATCCATGTCCACTTGGTTGTCCATGTGGATTCCCTATCGTTACAGCTAATATCCTTCCTCACTATTGCATTAATTTCCTCTTTAATAAGCAATGCAATTCTGCCACCTTTTCCTTTTTATCTGTGGTTCCTAAATACCTCCGGATATAGAGTTTCCACCCCTGCAAACATTTCTCTGCAATCCCAACTATATTATGTCTATTTTCATTTGCTTCTATGATTATTGCAAATGCTCCATGCATTGTTTCTTGTCCCATTCTCATTATTTTTCACTGTGGCCCTGTTTGATCCTGGCCTTTGATTTCTCTGCCTATCACCTTTCTTGTTCCTGTTATGTCTTTTGTTCTGCTCCTTGATTCCCCTTTCTCTCGCTCCTTGAACAGGTTCCCATCTCCCTGCTATCCCCCTGCTGTTCAGTGTTGTAGTTTGCCAATCTAATATGAAGACACTCTGTGGTAAGTACATGCATTGTAATCCTATCCATGTTCCTCATTGTCCTCCTTTGTCTACTCCTTTCTAAAATGAAGCTACTCCCTTTGCTATGTTGAAGCATGAGCATTGACAGGACTGTCACCAGCTTGGAGGAGAGGGGGTTAGAGAGGAAGGGCATCACCAGGTCAAGGTGCGGGACTTTCCCTGTGTCTTGTTCTGTATGTCAGTGATTAATTACTAAGATTTTATGATGTTCATATTTGCCCTGTTGATTTTCCCACAGGTAATGGGAGTTGAGTAAATGTGTGGAGTTTAACTGAATCTCATACACTTGCCTCCAATCCAAAGGCCTTGTCCTGATTGACGGACTCTGAATCCTCTATTAATACCGACCAGAGATATACACTACTCAAAGTCCAGCACTGTGAGGGGCCCTGCCTATACAGTCACTGCAGCCTGGAGATTACCACCAAGCACTTCACATTCCAGGACCAAATGCCACATGTAAATAGTCTTTCATTAAAATCTTCACTTATACTACGTCTAAATGTTCATTTTGTACAGTGATAGGCAAATGGGTTACTTAATATCAGTTAACCATTTGAGTTCAGAACATGGCTGGGTCTGCTCGTGGTATGTCTGCAGGCCGCTGTACGGCTGGGTCTGCGCCCAGGCCGCTGTCCGGCCGGGTCTGCGCCCAGGCCGCTGTCCGGCCGGGTCTGCGCCCAGGCCGCTGTCCGGCCGGGTCTGCGCCCAGGCCGCTGTCCGGCCGGGTCTGCGCCCAGGCCGCTGTCCGGCCGGGTCTGCGCCCAGGCCGCTGTCCGGCCGGGTCTGCGCCCAGGCCGCTGTCCGGCCGGGTCTGCGCCCAGGCCGCTGTCCGGCCGGGTCTGCGCCCAGGCCGCTGTCCGGCCGGGTCTGCGCCCAGGCCGCTGTCCGGCCGGGTCTGCGCCCAGGCCGCTGTCCGGCCGGGTCTGCGCCCAGGCCGCTGTCCGGCCGGGTCTGCGCCCAGGCCGCTGTCCGGCCGGGTCTGCGCCCAGGCCGCTGTCCGGCCGGGTCTGCGCCCAGGCCGCTGTCCGGCCGGGTCTGCGCCCAGGCCGCTGTCCGGCCGGGTCTGCGCCCAGGCCGCTGTCCGGCCGGGTCTGCGCCCAGGCCGCTGTCCGGCCGGGTCTGCTCTCAAACTCCATTGAATGCAGATTTACAGGATGAATTCCAAATGAAGACACATAGGCTGAATCCCAGCTTTTCTACCAGACTCTGAACCAATGAAAATTAACATGAATTAACAGACGAATGATACTTTGCACCAATTGGTACACTACATTTAAAGTCGATAAAACAAATATATGCCTTAGATGCGGAAGGGGAATGCCTGTCATTATGTAAGGTGCTAAATAGTTGCACGGTTCTATATTATGCCATTCTTTATTCACACAGGGAAGTTAAAAATCCTAATGTGCGACAGCTTTTACCTGAGATTTGTGGTTACGATTATGTTCTACGTGAATGATATTGTCTGGTTGCTTGTGTCTTGGTATCAGACTGGTTGGTTGGGTCTGTGGGACAGTATCTGGTTGGATGCGTCTCTCTGTGGCCACTGTAGGGTTAGTGGAATCTGTGTGGAGGAGCCTAAATTAAAAACAGAAATTTCTTGACAATAGACAAGGAGCAGGAGTAGGCCATTCTGCCCTTCAAGCCTGCATCACCATTCAATATGATCATGGCTGACCATCCTTAACCAGTATCCTGTTCCTGCCTTATCTCCATAACCCTCGATTCCACAATCCTTGAGAGCTCTATCCAACTCTTTCTTAAATGAATCCAGAGACTGGGCCTCCACTGCACTCTGGGGCAGAGCATTCCACACAGCCACCACTCTCTGGGTGAAGAAGTTTCTCCTTATCTCTGTCCTAAATGGTCTACCCCATACTTTTAAGCTGTGTCCTCTGGTTCGGAACTCACCCATCAGCGGAAACATGTTTCCTGCCTCCAGAGTGTCCAATCCTTTAATAATCTTATATGTCTCAATCAGGTCCCCTCTCAGTCTTCTAAACTAAAGGGTATACAAGCCCAGTCGCTCCAGTCTTTCAGTGTAAGGTAATCCCGCCATTCCAGGAATTGAACTCGTGAACCTATGCTGCACTCCCTCAATAGCCAAAATGTCTTTCCTCAAATTTGGAGACCAGAACTGCACACAGTATTCCAGGTATTAGATTAGATTACTTACAGTGTGGAAACAGGCCCTTCGGCCCAACAAGTCCTCACCGACCCGCCGAAGCACAACCCACCCATACCCCTACATTCACCCCTTACCTAACACTATGGGCAATTTCGCATGGCCAATTCACCTAACCTGCACATCTTTGGACTGTGGGAGGAAACCGGAGCACCCGGAGGAAACCCACGCAGACACGGGGAGAATGTGCAAACTCCACACAGTCAGTCGCCTGAGGCGGGAATTGAACCCGGGTCTCTGGTGCTGTGAGGCAGCAGTGCTAACCACTGTGCCACCGTGCCGCCCGCAATGGTCTCACCAGGGCCCTGTACAGCTGCAGAAGAACCTCTTTGCTTCTATACTCAATCCCTCTTGTTATGAAGGCCAGCATGCTATTAGCCTTCTTCACTACCTGCTGTACCTGCATGCTTACCTTCATTGACTAGTGTACAAGAACACCCAGATCTCTCTGTACTGCCCCTTTACCTAAATTGATTCCATTTAGGTAGTAATCTGCCTTCCTGTTCTTGCCACCATGCAGCTGACCACTCACCTAACTTGTCCAGGTCACCCTGTAACCTCCTAACAACCTCATCACATTTCACCCTGCCACCCAGCTTAGTATCATAGAAAATCAGCAGGTCTGGCAGCCTCTATGGAGAGTAAACACAGTTACTATTTTGAGTTCAAGTGACTGGTTAGTTGGTTCCATAGGTTGGGCCCTGTCTGGTTGGCTGGTTGGTTCTATACATCGGGCACTGTATGGTTGGTTGGGTCTGTGTGTGAGATGCTGTCTGGTTGGTTAGGTCTGTGTGTGGGATGTTGTCTGGTTGGTTGGATCTGTGTGTAGGATGCTGTTTATTTGTTTAGATCTGTGTGTAGGATGCTGTTTAGTTGGTTAGGTCTGTGTGTGGGATGCTGTCAGGTTGGTTAGGTCTGTGTGTGGGATGCTCTCTGGTTGGTTGGGTATGTGTAGGATACTGTCTGGTTGTTTAGGTCTGTGTGTAGGATGCTCTCTTGGGTTTGTGTGGGGGAAGCTGTCAGGTTAGTTGAGTTTGTGTGTAGGATGTTGTCTATTTATTTAGATCTGTGTGTAGGATACTGTTTAGTTGGTTAGGTCTGTGGTTGGTTGTGTCTGTGTAGGGTGCTGTTTAGTTGGTTAGGTCTGTGTGTGGGATGCTGTCTGGTTGGTTGGGTCTGTGTGTAGGATGGTGTTTAGTTGTTTAGATCTGTGTGAAGGATGCTGTTTAGTTGGTTAGGTCTGTGTGTGGGATGCTGTCTGGTTGGTTGGGTCTGTGTGTAGGATAGTGTTTAGTTGTTTAGATCTGTGTGAAGGATGCTGTTTAGTTGGTTAGGTCTGTGTGTGGGATGCTGTGTGGTTGGTTGGGTGTATGTGTAGGATGCTATCTGGTTGTTTAGGTCTGTGTGTAGGATGCTCTCTAGTTGGTTGAGTTTGTGTGTAGGATGCTGTCTGGTTGGGTCTGTGTGTGGGATGCTGTCTAATTGGTTGGGTCGTGTGTTGGATGCTGTCTGGTTTGTAGGGTCTCTGTAGGATGCTGTTTAGTTGGTTGTGTCTGTGTGTAGGATGCTGTGTAGTTGGTTGGGTCTGTGTGTGGGATGCTGTGTAGTTGGTTGGGTCTGTGTGTGAGATGCTGTCTGGTTGGTTGGGTCTGTGTGTGGGATGCTGTCTGGTTGGTTGGGTCTGTGTGTAGGATGCTGTTTCTTTGGTTCGGTCTGTGTGTAGGATGCAGTCTCTGGTTCAGTGAGTGTGTGTAGGATGCTGTCTGGTGGGTTGAATCTGTGTGTCGGATGCTCTCTGGTTGTTTGGGTTTGTGTGTAGGATGCAGTGCTTTTGGTTGGGATGTGTGTGGGATGCTGTCTGGTGGGTTGGGTCTGTGTATAAGAGGCTATCAAGTTGGTTGGATCCATATGTAGGACCCTGTGATTTGTTGAATACATGTTTCAATCAACAGTCTGGGAGGGGTTCTCTGGCTAGGGCAGTTCTTATTGCCTGTCTTGTCTGGGTCTATAAATTACAATCTGGTTGATGGATCAATAAAGTTCCGGTCAGTCCAAAAGGCCAATACGTTAGGTCAAGGGTCAGTACATTATACACTGTTGTGTATCCCTTTGGAATCCTCAATGACTACTGATGTTCTCCCTTGTCAGTAACAGTTGTTCTGACTCTGGTACTTGCAGTGCGCAGGTAATTAAAATCAATCCTCCACATGATGTCCCAAAAGTGAAAGAGTTTTATTTAATCACTAAACTTAATCAACATGTTTCTCTTTATTACTGTGATCTGGAGAAAGAGATTTTCATCAGATTCCTTTAATAAACTCAAAAATAATGTGTTTATTAAAGTTAGAAATCACACAATACCAGGTTATAGTCCAATTTGGAAGCACTAGCTTTAGGAGTGCTGCCTCACTACGTGATGAAGGAGCAGCGCTCCAAGGACTAGTGCTTCCAAATAAACCTGTTGGACTATAACCTGGTATTGTGTGATTTTTATCGTTATCCACCCCAGTCCAACACCAGCACCTCCAATTATTGTTAATTAAACAAATTTACTGTTTAGACAGCTGGCAAAACTGGTTAGCCAGTAAACTATGAATCAGAAAAAAATACTAAATCGCTTTAATTTGCGTACAAACATATTCCTACTCGGACAAGACAACACATTTGGCTGTGTCACAAAGCTGAGGTGTTACTTTTTTGTAAGAATGGAAAGTAAAAGTCTAAACAGGGCAGAATATCAAAGGGAATAGTGATATAAATATGCACTTAGACCTCCCCATGGGGTTAATAATGATATAACATGGCAAACTGAGGATTGGGTAGAGGAATAGAATATGCTGAGTTTCATTCATGTTGTAAAGAGGATGTAAGGGCCCTGCAGAGAGTGTGAAATAGATTAACAAGAGTAATAACAGAAATCCAATTTTATGATGATCAAGAATGAGTAAATTGGTTTGCTGCATTTTTTTTCCAAAAGAGAAAGTTAAAGGAGAACCAATTGCAGTTATTTAAAATTATCAAAGGTTTTGAAATGCGTATGAACTGGTGGACTGAATAGCTTTATTGTGTGCAATGTATCTGTTATTATTACATATAACTCAATTTGTAGATACACCTGGGGTCAGAGTATCTTATTTACAATCCCTAATGTATAGACTGAGTAGTCAGCATTATTAAGCTCTGATCAAGGACACTCATAAAGTAGATAAGAGACCAAGATGAGTAGTTGTCATCTATTCAGTAGATGACAATATTGGTAAATCAGCTCAAAGTTTGTTTCAATAACTAACTGGCCAAGAAGCAGTTGTGATAAGATGAAGAGGTACAGCAGGAATCATCATCTGTTTGAGGGGAGCCATGTCTGAAATCCACACACTCCAATATCTGTCACACACTGAATGGCTGGGAGGTGGGGATGGAGCTAGGGGGTCGGGAGAGGGGTGCAGGAGGCTTGAGAAGACCACCTGCTTTTCGCTGCTTCAGAAACTGCAATGGAGATGTTTCCTGACTGAATGGATGAAGCTTTACCCTTGTTGATCTTTCCATGATCCCTACAAAATTATCTTGTTTAGACAATAGAGCTATTGTCCTAGCTCTGTGTAGCATCTGCTGATTTAAATAACATGCTTTCACTTTCCTCATCTAAGCAATGAAGTAAATGGTACAAAATTGAGGCTCCAGCGCAGGCTCCTGCGGGACTCCATTTATCACATCCTGTCAATCACGTAAGACTCAATTCTGCATGCTCAGTTTTCTCTGCCAGCCAGTGAGTGATCTATCCACAAAAATATTTTTTTGCAATTTTATCCTCTGCAATAACATTTGATGTGGTAGTTTATGAAATACCTTCTGGCAATCCAAATATAGTTTGCACTCTCCTCTATATCCATAGCATGTTAACCCTTCAAAAAATTCCAATAAATTGGTTAAACATGGTTTCTCTTAAACGGCCTTGAGCTTTTCTAAGTGCTGAGCTATAGAATCTTTAATGATCGATTTGATCAAGTATGATAGTGCAGCACTCACTCAGTACTCACCCTCTGACAGTGCAGTGCCCCCTCTGTACTGACGATATTGCAACACTTCCTCAGTATTCAGCCTCTGATGCTACAGCACTCTGTCAGGACTGGCAACACTGTAGCATTCCTTCAGTACTAATACTTTGACAGTGCTGTGCTCCCTCAGTACTAACTTCCTGACAGTCCAGTGCTGCCTCAATACTCAGCTTCTGATAGTTCAGAGTCCCCTCAGTACTAACCCTACAACATTGCAGCACTCCCTGAGTAGTGACCCTCTGTGCGGCACTGACTCAATACTGACCCTCTGACTAATGCAATACTCTCTACGGACTGTACGATATTACAGCACTTTCAGTAGTAACACTCCACCAATGCAGTTTTTTCATATGAAAATTAATAATTGAAAGAGTTGATATCACACAATAAACTCTGTCCTTTGAGGATGTAAAGTCTTTTCCTGGGAGGAGCTACCCAGTTCCAACCCTTGTTCTAGTTTGGTCTCCAATACAGTGCTAAACCTCCATAGTATCTGTATTTAATCTGAAGGAAGCAGTGGAGTAGTGTAATATCACTGAACTATTAATCCAGAGACCCAAGCTAATATTCTGGAGATCAAGGTTCAAATCTCATGATGGTGGATGGTGAAATCTGGAATACAACACTAATGGTGACCATGTCAAATGTTGTAATCACACAACTGGTTCATTTAGGCAAGGAAATCTGCCATTCTTACTGAGTCTAGCCACACATGACTCTGGTCTCTCAGCAATGTGGTTGACTTCCCTCTGCATGATCGGGGATGGGCAAGAAATACTGACCCAGTCAGCGACTCCTGCATTCCATGAATGAATAAAGAAAGGTGTTTCAAAGGACTCTTGAAATGCATATGTGATGTAACTAAATTGTAAGAAAACAAAACCTATCTTCTGCAGACCAATGAACTACTTTTCCTACTTGGTTTGAGGCATTTAGACTAACATCAAAAAGAAGGAAGATATTTCAAATGTTTCGGGTGATACATGACCACCATATTGATGGAGGAGCGGGATGTAAGCCATATATACCATAGGAACTGCAGGTAGACACCACTATCTTTCTATAATGTGTTAATGGCAGTGGTGACCTGAAAAGAATGTTCAAATCTACAAATCTGTTTGAGGAGGGGGAAGAAGAAAAAGGGATCCTATCAAGAAGCTGTGGGTGTATCATTAAATATTCAGCAGCTCCAAATCATGGAGCTGGTCAGCTACTGTGAATGCAGCAGTTAAACAGGCTATAGAAACAGGGCAGGGCTAAGCCTGTTTGTAGGACCTCAACGCAATAATGAAAGATAGTGTAAAGTGTCTTCAGCCTACAAAGAGTCTTAACAGTGCCAAAACAGAAATGTTGTTGACGCCCAAATTCAATCAAGTCCCTTAGAGGTAAAATTCAAATTCAGATATTTAAAAAAAAATTCTAGGCTGAGAAGTTTAAAGCACTTTTTTTTGAGCAAGCAGAATTGTTTAAAAATGTCAGAAAAATCTGCTAAAATAATGTTTGGAAAGCCTCATTCATCAAGAAATCATTAAACCAATAATCAAAATAGCTTAGAGTGAAATGGCAACTGCTACTGAAGAATTTTATTAAAATCCTCATTTTAAAGTTAAAATGACTAATTGTTGAGCAGCTAAAAACATTTGTAAAGACATGAAAACATATCATTAACAATAATGGCATAAACCTGGACCCTCAGAAAACAAAGGGCAGTCGAAGAGTTTCTTATTTCAAAGTCAGTACATAACTAAAGCAAAGTCTTGAAGAATGGTAAAACAGTTACAAAAATGGTTATCCCATTTGTCAAACATCACTGAACACATGAGACACTGCTCAAAAAGTCTTAAGGATTATGTTAGGACGCACATTATGAAGAGGCCTTGCAAAAGATCAGAAGTATGCTGATTTCTGCAGATGTCTTTGCCCACTTTAAAACATCATTACCGACTGTTATTGCTTTGGCTTTGGATGCCTTGGCAACAGGTATTCAAGCAGTTTTTAACTGGAACAATATAGTAGCTGGCATGTGATACATCCCGAGTGTTATCTAATCATGGAATCTCTGCATAGTTGTTGAATAGGAAGCTATTTCAGTTATTTTGGGCCTGAGAGAGATTTTCAGATTTACCCCAGAGTAGCACATTTCTGATTGAGATTAATCATAAATCATTGCTGTCCTGTCAAATGAAAAAGCAAGGTGCATCCATGAACATGCATGTGAGACCAAAGGGAAGGAAAGTTATGGATATCAGCAGCTGCCCGCTCTAAACTCCAAGGGGAAGTGATGGCCTCATGGTACCATTGATAGGCTGTTAATCCAGAGACCCCACACTATATGGAGGTAATGTTCTGGGGCTCTGTGTTCAAATCCTAACATAGCAGATGATGGAATTTGAGTTCAACGAAACAAAAAGTCTGTAATTAAGGGTCTGATGATGACCATGAAACAACTAGTGATTGTTGGAAAAATCCCATCTAGTTTACTAACATCCCTCAAGGAAGAAAACCGCTGTTGCCTGATTTGGCCTAAATATGACTCCAGACCTACAGCAATGTGGTTGACTTTTAACTGCCTTCAGGGCAATTAGGAATGGGTAAGATGAATGAAGCCAGTGGATAAATAATTTGCTAACGAACTCAATTCATACACTCAGGCAGCAAAAATGCCATCAAAAGCAACACAAAGCTTGACCTCATCAGAGTAGAACAGGAAAAAGATCCTGAATGTCTCATTAAACTTCACTGCAGTATGGAAGGCTAACCAGAAAAGCAATCGACAGTGTCTACTGATAAACTCATTATCTCTCCTTCACTTTGAAGCAATATCCTGAACAATGGACATCGTGGACATTGAAATGTAAAGATAGAGCTTAAGTTTCAGTGTGTCCAGGAATCATTTAACAGATAGAAGGTCTAACAACTGATTATCAGACACGTGTTTTTCATAGCCACAGGGAAAAGAGAACTATTGACCCACAACCTTCCCTGTCTAACCATGGGAAGATGTAAAGACTGACCCATTTGTGTTTGAAGATCACCATTATCTGATTATTGTCAACTATTTCTCTCAATGCATCAAAGTAATCATCTTGTAACATTGCAGATGCAGTTGTCATAGTCCGACATGAAGTCTTTGACAGTCGTGGCATCTTAGATGGACAAAGATTAAAAAAAAAAGGAAAGCAGACATCGAGAGGAGTGTCTACAGATCCCTAAACAGTAGCCACAATGTGGGAAAGGCTATAACTCAACAAATAAGAGGAGCATATAATAATTAAGCAATAATTATCATTGAATCCCTATAGTGTGGAAGCAAACCATTCAGCCCATTGAGTCTACACTGATCCTCTGAAAAGCATCCCAACCTCCCCCGCCCCCCCCCCCCCCAACCTTATCTCTCTCACCCTGCATTTCCCCATGGTTAATCCATCTATCTTGAACATCCCTGGACACTATGAGCAATTTAGCATGGTCAGTCCACCAAATGTGCATATTTTTGGACTGTGGGAAGAAACCAGAGCACCTGGAGGAAACCCAGGCAGACATGTCAAGAATGTGCAAATTCCCAACAGTCACCCGAAGCTGGAATCAAGCCGGGTCCCTGGCACTGCTGAGGCTGAGCCACTGCTATCCAATTATGGGTGCCTTTAATCTTTGTGTTGATTTGGTTAATCAAATTGGAACATGTAGCTGCAACCACAAATCCGTCAAGTGCATTAGGGATGGGTGTGCTAGAAGAATATGTCATGGAGCCAACCAAGGAGTAGGCTATCTTGTGTTTGGTAATGGGTATTGAGGGAGGTTTAATAACTGATCTCCCAGAAGTAGTGAGCATGACATGATGAAATTTAATATTCCATTTGAAAGTGAGAAACTTGAGTTAGCTAAAGAGAACTGGGTGAATAGATTAGAAGGAATTAGTGAGCAAGCAGTAGCAGACATTTAAAGTGGTAATTCATAACTTTCAATAAAAATATATCCCATTAAGGAAGGAAGTTTCTAAAAGAGGGTTAACCAGCCATGACTAACCAAGCAAGCTAAAGGAAGTATTAAGTTGAAAGAAAAAGCATGCAAGGAGGCCAAAGTCAGTGATAGCCCTGAAGACTGAGATGAATTGAGTATCCAGTAAAGGAGGAGATGAAAGATAATGAACACAGAAAAAATAAATTACGAGAGAAAACTAGTAAGGAAGATAACATTTGACAATAAAAGCATGTTTGAATATATGAAAAGAAAGAGAGAGGTCAAAGTGAACAGAGGCCTCTTAAGAAATGAATCTGGGAAGACAGTCTGGAGAACATGAAAATAGCAGAGGAGTTAAACATATTTTGGATTAGTCTTTACAGTCGAAGATACTTCAAACATTCTATTAATATTAAAGAATCCAGGGGTGGAATTAATTGCTATCACTGTCACCAAAAAAGATAGTAAGATAGTTAAAAGATAGTTTAAGTAAACTAATGGGGCTAAAGGCAGATAAGCATCCTGGCCCTGATAGCATGCATCCTAGGATCATAATTGTGGTAGCTACAGAAATAGTGCATGCATTGTTGTAATTTTCCAAAAATCGTTGAATTCTGGAGAAGTACCAGAGGATTGGAAAATGACTAATATAACAATCCTATTCAAAGAGGAAGTGAGGCATGAAGCAGTAGGCTGATTAGGCCAATGTCAGTTGTTGGAAAAGTATTGGAATGAAGTAATAGCAGAACATTTGGAAAATCTTAATCTAATCAGGCAGAGTCTACATGACTTCATGAAAGGAAAGTCGTACCCGACTAACGTTAAGAGTTTTCTGAGGAAGTCTCAACCAGAGTGAGTTGAGGAAAACCAGGAGATGTGTAGCATGTTGGACTCCCAGAAGGTTTTTGTTAAGCTACCTCAAAAGGTTAGGTCATAAGATAAGAACCCACAGTAGTGGAGTAGTGTATTGACCTGGATAAAGAATTGGCTAATGGGCTGGAAATGGTGGGTGGAACAAAGGGTTCTTTTTTGGGGGTTTGGTGACTTCTCACCAGTGGGGGTCTACAGGGATCAGTGGGACCATTACTGTTTCCAATATCAATTACTGACAAAGATAGAAAACCTATGTGGGAAAAAGTTGACAGATGTAGTATCATGTGGGAAAATGTAAGATTGTTCATTTTGAAAGGGAAAACAAAAGAACTACTATTTAAATCGAGAAAAACTGCAGAAAGCTGAACCACAAAGAGACTCGGGGGTACTTGTGCACAAAACACAGAAGGATAGCCAACAGGTGCCGTAGGTGATGAGAACGCATAATGGAATGTTGGCTCTTATTTCAAGGGGGTTAAAATATAACAGTAGGGCCATCTTCCAACAATTGCATAAGGTGCTAGTGAGACCACGTCTAGAGTCTTGTGAGCAGTTTTATCCTCTTATTTAAGGAAAGGTATTATTTCATTGAAGAGAGTTCAGGGAAGGTTTACTCAGGTGATTCCTGGTGTGAAGTGATTGTCTTATGCGCAAAGCCCTAAACAGATTGGGATCCAACTTACTGGAGTTTAGAAGAATGAGAGGTGATCTCAGTGAAACGTGCAGGATTTTTAACGAGTTTGACATAGTAAATGCTGAGAGGATATTTCCCCTAATGGTAGAGTCTAGGATCAGAGGACATAGTGTTATGATGTTGAAGGTGTGTACTGTACCTTCAAGAGAGTGAAGGCTGTTTTGGCAGTGAGATTTGCGGACAATTGTCTCAAGAGTGTACTGGAAAATTGAAAACATAATATTTAGCTGTGAAACAAGTGTCTGGGTTTTGGTTGCTATGTTTTCATAACAGTTCAAATTTAACCAATCAGTTTAAATTATGCCCCAGGATATTAAAACTCAATTGAATTTTGAATTTTACTGTTTTGACAACATTTAACTAATGACATGATCCGATGTTTTGAGTATAAGTAACCCAGCATTTTGAGAGAGAGCGCTACCAGTCATTCAGAGTGAGAGAGACTGTCATTCAAAACACTCTCTATCAAAGGTAACTTTTGCATATGAAACATATTTGCAGCAAAAGACCAAAGACAACCCAGAGAGATTACAGCCAGAGGAAGGCAGACACCAATGACGACAGCCACTTTTGAAAATTAAGTTGACATAATTTTAGTAGGGGCTTTTATTGGATCAGTATATTGTTATTGAGTTGGAGCTGGATAATAAACCATTAAGAGAAAGGAAGCTCAGAATTGTAAATAGTTGTTGTTTTAGAGTTAGAGAATAAATTGATATTTTTTTTCTTTAAATAGTGGAATTTGGGAGTTCTCTGTCACTGAAGAGGCGAGGTGAGCTTTTCTGGGTGTTTAATTAGCAGAAGGCTTCGATGCCGTGTCATAACAATAGTGTCAAAAAGAATTGAAGATGAAGAGGAATTTCTTCTCTTAGTGGGGTGAGAACCTTTGAAACTCCTTACCACAAAGGACTGTGGAGGCGGAGTCCTTGTGTATAATTAAGGCTGAGACCAGATAATTCTCGATCAGTAGGGAAAATCAAGGATTATAAGGAAAGGGCAGGAACATTGACATGAAAAATGTTGGATCGGATATGATCCTCTATTTTATGGCAGTGCAGGCTTGGGAGGGGGGGCTGGTGAATGGCCTTCTCCTTTTCCCATTTCTTCTGGCTTTATGTAATTTTATCCAAAAATGGCCCCCAAATTGGCACTGAGACATTTTAGAATGTTGCAATGATTTCGGGGTTCCAACATTCATCCTCGGTTGAATGGAGGAGTGAATGTATTTTGAGTCCAAACAATGAAAAGAAACTGTGCTAAGCTGCAGCTGCATTGCACTTCATCTCACTGTCAGAACAATTAATGTGGAGAAAACAAATCACTCAGCCCCCCAACTTCTAAAAGGGCGTGACTCCACAAATGAGTCTCGTGGATTTACAAAATGCTGACAGGAAGAACAGAAATTTCATTCACAACTACAATATAACAAAATTAAAATGCTGTAAGTCTGAAACAGAAACAAATTGCTGCAGAAACTCAGTAGGTCTGACAGCATTTGTGGAACAGAGTTAATGCTTCAGGACCAGTGACCCTTCCTCAGAACTGACTTCAGAATTGAACTTATTAAATAAATATGGGTTTTTTAAGTCTTCTTTAACTTCTCAGCCTAGATTGTTTTCTTCATGAAAAGTATTTTCATCTTTCCTCTCAAGGGCTTAGTTTGGGTCTGAACAGGATACGTAATTCAGATCTTTTTTCTCTTTTAGCACTGTTGAGACTCTGTAGTCTGTACAAGCTTTACAGTATTTTTCACTCTTTCTAGTTGCTTTAAGTTCCTTCAGACAGGCTTAGCACTGGCATTGTTTCTGCAGCCTGTTAAAATTGTTTTTAAATTGTCTCTTCTAGTACCACACCTTTTGACTTAAAATTGTTTTTAAATCAGCCTGTTCAGAGATATTATGGTAGAGCTCTGAGCAGGGAGGACTTGTATCCAGGGCTCCTTACTCAAATATAAGGATATGACCACTGTGCCACACAAACCCCTTGCAGCTTGTTTAACTGCTGTCTGCTGCATTCACAGTAGCTGACTGGCTCTGTGAGGTGTGGAACTGCTAAATATTTAATGATACACCCAGTTTTTTGAATGGATAGTTTTCTTCCTCAATAACTGTGGCTTTTGTAGGTCTAAAAATTTCCTTAAAAAATCACCAGCATCCATATATTGTACAAGGCAGTGGTGTCCCTTACAGTTTCTGTGGAATATGAGGCTAAATTCACCCCTCCGTCAATATGGCATACATTGTGATCATGGTCCACCTGAACCATCTAAGATGCCTTGGATAGATTCACTACCACTAATCCTTCTTTTAGGTATTTGTGGCAATACCAAGTAGGGAAGGATGTGCAGATGACAGACCTGATTTTGTTAAACAATATAGTTACATCATGCCTATCTTTCTTTATTCATTCATGGCATTTGAGCAACTGGCTGAGCCAGTATTTCTTGCCCATCCCTAAATGAACAAATAGTGAACCCCGCTGCTATGTGGGTGTGGAGTTACATGGGGCAAGACTAGGTAAGGATGGCAGATTTCCTTCCTTAAAGGGTGTTAATGAACTGGGTGGATGATAACAACAATTGACATGGTCACCATTAGCCTAGCTGCAGCTTCTAGATTTTTTATTGAATTCGGGTTTCACCATCTGTGAGATTTGAATCCAAGTCTTTAGTTAGATTACGTACAGTGTGAAAACAGGCCCTTCGGCCCAACAAGTCCACACCGACGTGCAACCCACCCAGACCCATTCCCCTACATGTACCCCTTCACCTAACACTGTGGGCAATTTAGCATGGCCAATTCACCTAACCTGCACGTTTTTTTTTTTGTTTTCGACTATGGGAGGAAACTGCAGCACCCGGAGGAAACCCACACAGGCACGGGGAGAATGTGCAATCTCCACACAGTCACCTGAGGTGGGAATTGAACCTGGGTCTCTGGTGCTGTGAGGCAGCAGTGCTGACCACTGTGCTGCTGGCTGAACATAAGCCTGAGTCTCTGAATTAATAAAGTCAAAGATCACAAGACACCAGGTTGGGCTTTTGCCCGAAACGTCGATTTCGAAGCTACTTGGATGCTGCCTGAACTGCTGTGCTCTTCCAGCACCACTAATCCAGAATCTGGTTTCCAGCATCTGCAGTCATTGTTTTTACCAGGTTATAGTCTAACAGGTTATTTGAAATTATGGGCTGATGAAGTGTCAGCACTCTGAAAGCTTGTGATTTCAAATAAACCTGTTGGATGTCATGTGACTTTTGGTCTTGCTCACCCCAGTCCAACACCAGTGCCTCCAAATCTGGATTAATTCAGTGATATTGCACTACTCCACCATCTCCTTAAGAGTAAATACACAATATTGGAATACACAGATTTAGCACCATATTGGAAACCAACTAGAACTAGAACTCCTTCTTTAGAGACCACAATTTCCCTTCCCACATGGTTAAAGATGCCCACCAACGCATCTCATCCACATCCCGCACCTCCGTCCTCAGACCCCACCCCTCCAACCGTAACAAGGACAGAATCCCCCTGGTACTAACCTTCCACCCTACCAACCTTCGCATAAACCAAATCATCTACCAACATTTCCGCCACCTCCAAACGGACTCCACCACCAGGGATATATTTCCCTCCCCATCTCTTTCCGCCTTCCGCAAAGACCATTCCATCCGTGTCTACCTGGTCAGGTCCACGCCCCCCCTACAACCCTCCCATCCTGGCACCTTCCCCTGCCACCACAGGAATTGCAAAACCTGTGCCCACACCTACTCCCTCACCTCCATCCAAGGCCCTAAAGGAGCCTTCCACATCCACCAAAGTTTTACCTGCACATCCACCAATATCATTTATTGTATCCATTGCTCCCGATGTGGTCTCCGATGTTGGGGAGACTGGACGCCTGCAAGCAGAGCGCTTTAGGGAACATCTCTGGGACACCCGCACCAATCAACCACACCACCCTAAGGCCCAACATTTCAACTCCCCCTCCCACTCTGCCGAGGACCTGGAGGTCCTGTGCCTCCTTCACCGCCGCTCTCTCACTACCCAACGCCTGCAGGAAGAATGCCTCATCTTCCGCCTTGGAACACTTTAACCCCAGCACATCAATGTGGACTTCAACAGTTTCCTCATTTCCCTTTCCCCCACCTCACCTCAGTTCCAAACTTCCAGCTCAGCACTGTCCACATGACTTTCCTACCTGTCTATCTTCTTTTCCACCTATCCACTCCACCCTCTTCTCTGACCTATCACCTTCATCCCACCCCCATCCACCCATTGTACTCTTTGCTACCTTCCCCTACCCTCCTCCCTGACCTATCACCTTCATCCCCTCCCCCACTCACCTATTGTACTCTATGCTACTTTTTCCCAACCCCCACCCTCCTCTCATTTATCTCTCCACCCTTCAGGCACTCTGCCTGTATTCCTGATGAAGGGCTTTTGCCCGAAACGTCGATTTTACTGCTCCTCAGATGTTGCCTGAACTATTGTGCTTTTCCAGCACCACTAATCCAGAATCTGGTTTCCAGCATTTGCAGTCATTGTTTTTACCAGCTAGAACTAGGATTGGAACAGGGTAGCTTCTCCCAGAGAAACAAAACTCTATATTCTCAATGGCAGAGTTTATCTTACAATGTCAGTTCTGAAGAAGGTTCACTGGATACAAAATGTTGGCTCTACTTTCTGTCCACAGATGCTGCCACACTGCTGAGTTTCTCTAGCAATTTCTGTTTTGTTTTGGACCAACTGCAAAAGATATTTTGCTTCAAATCCTTGCCAGGTCTGGAGCAAGGTTACAGTGCAGATTATGGATCTTAAGGATTGTGCAATCATTCAACATATACCAAATCAGCAGTAGTCACATCTCATTAACACCACAGTAAGAATGTTGCTTTGAAACCACAGATGCGTTGCTTTATAAAAGAATGATAAGCATTACTGCTGCAATTGGATGAACGTAATAAACAGAACCAAAAGCCTGAGAAGCCATCATCAACTCAACCGCAAGACCAGGAGAAAGTGAGGACTGCAGATGCTGGAGATCAGATTCAAAAAGTGTGTCGCTGGAAAAGCATAGCTGGTCAGGCAGCATCCAAGGAGCAGTAGAGTTGACATTTCGAGCATAAGCTTTTCATCGGGAATGTCAGTCGACTCTCCTCGGATGCTGCCTGACAAGCTGTGCTTTTCCAGCACCACCCTATTTGACTCAACTACAAGACCAACAACTAAATTAAGTATCCACAAATGACCAAAGAATCAGACCTCCCTGTCCAACATATACTTGATCAGGAAGGAAAGTTGAGTTCCAGATTGGCCACAGTGATAAAGTCAGAGACTTGAATGAACTGGAATCATGGTTAACGTACTTGAATCATTTGAATCAACTGCATTTAAAAAAAAAGTCATGAGCCAGCAAAGAAATTTGGGGAAGGGGAGATGTTACATATGAGAGAGAGTCCCTAAGAGGAGACCCAGTCTAATGCCAGTTTTTACTCTTTGATAAGAGAACCAAAACTCTTCATAATGCTCCAGCTGTGTCTGTTCAGTGTCTTGTGTAGTTTTAGCATATGCATGCACAAAGACTCCCAAATCCCTCTGTGCTGCAGATTCCTGCAGACTTTCTCCATGTAAATAATACTCAGCTCCTCAATTCTTCCCACCAAAATGCATAATCTCACATTTTCCTCACACTACATTCCATTTGCCAAGTTTTTGCTATTCACTTAACCTGGCTATATGGCTCTGCAGATTCCTTATATCATCCTCACCACTTGCCTTCCCACTTATTTTTGTGTCGTCCTCAAACCTAGCTATAGTACATTCACTTCCCTCATCAAAATCATTAATGTGTATTATGAAAGAGTTGTAGCCCCAGCACTGATCCCTGTAGTTCTCCACTGGTCACAGGTTGCTATCCTGAAAATACCCCCTGATCCCAACTCTCTGTCATCTATTAGTTAGCCAATCCTTGACCTACTCTAATATACAAGCCCATGCACAATATGCTCTTATTATGTACAGTACTTTATCAAATGCTCTTTGGAAATCAAAATGTATTCCCCTTTGTCTCCTGAAAGAACTGCAATAAATGTATCAGGCATGATTTACCCTTCACAAAGCCATGATCATGCTTGATCATTTCAATTTTACATGCTGTGTAGTCCTTTGTGTACTTTTTTCTCAGTCACAGATACTTAGCTCCTTTCAAAGTCTCCCTTTTAGCTCAGTTGTAATGTAATTAGCAATTAGGTGGTATGCAATAAATGTAATCTGCTGACTCTCAACATTTGCTCAGAATTTCATGTGGGCATCCCTTCCAAATGGCAGCTATAATTTAGACTAAAACCAATAAAAAGAATTGATGGCAAGGAGTCTGCCCAAGGAATCCCAGATGATTCTAATAGACACAATGACAACAGATACTATGCTGGCAGTACTGGGATTCAATAATATACTGTGCGGTCATCCCTCAGTACTGACCATACAACAGCACAATGCACCCACAGTACTAACTCTTCAATACTGACAGTCTGACAGTGCAGTACTTCCTCACACTGAATCTGATACTGCAGCACTCCCTCAGTACTGACACTCCAACAATACAGCATTCCCTCAGCACTGACATTCCAACTATATGTCACTCCCTCAGTACTGACCCTCCAACAGTGCAGAATTCCCTTAGCACTGTCTCTCCAACAGTGTGACAATCCCTCAGTATTGATCCTTGGGGAGTGCAGCACTCTCTCAACTAGTTGTACATTTTGGAAAAGCAAATCAAAGCAGAACATATGCACTTTATGGTAAGGTCCTAGGGAGTGTTGCTGAACAAAGAGACCTTGGAGTGCAGGTTCATTGCTCCTTGAAAGTAGAGTCGCAGGTAGATGGGATAGTGAAGAAGGTGTTTGGTATGTTTTCCTTTATTGGTCAGAGTATTGAGTACAGGAGTTGGGACATCATGGTACAGAACATTGGTTAGGCACTGCTGGAATATTGTGTGCAATTCTGGTCTCCTTCGTATAGGAAAGATTCTGTGAAACTTGAAAGGATTCAGAAAAGATTTACAAGGCTGTTGCCAGGGTTGGAGGATTTGAGCTATAGGGAGAGGCTGAACAGGCTGGGGCTGTTTTCCCTGGAGCGTCGGTGGCTGAGGGGTGACCTTTTAGTGGTTTATAAAATCATGAGAGGCATTGATAGGATAAATAGCAAAGTCTTTTCCCTGGAGTGGGTGAGTCCAGAATTAGAGCGCATAGGTTTAGAGTGAGATTTAAAAGGGACCTAAAGGACACCTTTTTCAAGCAGAGGGTGGTGCATGGGTGGATTGAGCTGCCAAAGAAAGTGGTGGAGGCTAGTACAATTACAATATTGAAAAGGCATCTGGATAGATATACGAATGGGAATGGTTTAGACAGATATGGGCCAAGTGCTGACAAATGGGGCTAAATTTGGCTGTGATATCTGGTCAGCATGGACAAGTTGCATCAATGTGTTTGTTTCCGTGCTGTATATCCCTATAACTCTATGACCCTCTGAAGTACAGCTTTCCCTCAGTACCAATCCTCTGATAGTGCACCGCACTCTCTGTAATGAACCTCTATACATGCAGCACTCTCTTCATACTGAGCATATGACAGCATAGCACTTGCTTAGCACTGAATGTCTGATAATTCAGCTTTCCCATAGTACTTACTCTGCAAAAGTGTAGAAACCCTCAGTACTGAGCCTCAGGCAGCGCTTCCTCAGTCTTGCCTGCCAACATTTCCTCTGTACTGATATTCCAACAGCTTACCATTTTCCTAGTACTGACAAACTGACACTGCAACATTTCCTCAGTACTGACCCTCTGACAGCGTGGTACACACTCAGTGCTGATCATCTGACAGTACAGTACATTTTCACTACTGATCCTCCAACACTACAGTGCTTCCTCAGCACTGATCCCCTGACAGAACCACACTTCTGCAGCATTGACCATCCAACAGTGCCACACTCCCTTAGTATTGATCCTCTGATAGAGCAGCAGTTCCTTATTACTGACCTCTTCACAGTGCAGCACTCCCTCAGTATTGATACTCTGACTGTGCAGTGCACCCTCAGTATTTTGCCCCTAACAGAGTAGCACTCCCTCAGCACTGATGCTCTGCCAGAGCAGCACTCCCTCAGTTCTGACCCTTGAACTGTGCAGCACTCCCTCTGTAATGACCCTCTGACAGCGCAGCACTTCCTCAGTAGTGGCCCTCTGACAGTACAGAGCTTCCACAGCACTGATCCTGACAATATGGCACTCCCTCAATGCTGACTGTCCCAGTCCTCAGTACTGAACCACCAACAATGCAACATTCCCTTGTACTGACCAATCAACAGTGCAGCACTTCCTCAGTATTGACTCATTGACAGTGCATCACTCCCTCACTTATAACCATCTGACAGTGCATTACTCCCTCAGTTATGACCATCTGACAGTGCGGCACTCCCTCAGATACTGACCATATGTCACCACAAAACTAACCTAGTTTAACAGTGCAGCTTTATGTCAGTACTGACTTTCTGACAGTGTAGCCACTGAGCTTCCAGAAGAGCACCACTTGCTCAGTGCTCACCTCCAACAGTTCATCACTCTTTCCGTACTGACGCTCCGATTATGTAACATTCTTTCAGTACTGACAAGACCGATACTGCAACAGTTCCTCAGTATTGACCTTCCAAACTGCAGCACTCCCTAGTACTGACTCTCAGATATTGCAGTATTCACATACTACTGAATCTCTGACAATGCCATTTTCCTTCAGTACTGACCCTCCAACAGTGTGGGACACCCTCAGTACTGAGTATCAGACAGGACAGCACTTCTTCAGTATTAACTTTCTGACAGTACAGCACTCCCTCAGTACTGACCCTCTGACAGTGCAGTACTCCGTCAGTACAGAACCTCAAAGTTTGTACCATGACAAAGTCTTTTCAATGGATGCCCACTTTGAAGAAGTTCACTGCCTCCCTATGACGTGAGTCCCTTTCTCACTGCGACAGTGCCGTGACCTCTTCAACCCTTCAGCTCTTCCAGCTGCCCAACCGCCTTCATTCCTCCCATCGACCAACCAAGTAGTGCCAACCACCTGTATTCACCTATCCTTACCTCATCACTCCGCCTCTCTCTGCATAACCCTTCCCCACCTACCTTTATGTGGAGCTCCTCTTACCCCCACCTTCATTCCTGAAGAAAGGTTATAACCCAAACGTCGACTTCTCTACCTCCTGATGCTACCTGGTTTGCTGTGTTGTTCTGCTTTGGATTCCAGCATCTGCAGTATTTTTGCCCTTATCAGAGCAGCACTCAATAGTTGCTGATAAACTGATGCTGAAGAATCATGCACAAATGGAGCTTTGGTTGACAACAAGTAGCTGATTGGTCTGTGGACTTGTGACAATGACAAAGGTCCTCTCCTTGTCAATAGCTAGATGATTAGTTCTCATGTAGCTGAACTGCTTGGGTTTGTGAAGAAGATACAGAGAAGCATCTACTGTTCTGAGGCTCACTCTCTGCTCTGTGCTGTAAGCCACTTTAAGCCAGAACAAAAAGTCAAACTTACTTTCTGCAGTTGATGTTAGGCCATGACATTTTACTGAACCAAAAAGCTCTTATAAGTGAACAAACCACCTGTGCCTCTTGCAAACCAGCAGTAGCATCTAAGAAGGGCAGTGGGAAAGCAGCATTCTGACCACCACAAGAATTATAAGAATTGTCTCTTGTGAATGAGAACCACTGAAGTGTGTGTGTGTGTGTGTCTGCGTGTGTCTGTGCCTGTGGATGTATTTGAAAGGGGATTAGAGTTTTAATTATTAGTGTTTTTGGCCAATGGTTTATAAATGTATTTCTGTAATTAGAATTAATTTACTTGTAAAAAGTAGTAATTCTAATTCAGTACAGAAACCTGATCAGTGCTTTCTGTCAACTTGGGTCTGAAAGTCAGGTGAACTCGGCAATTTTCTGAACTTTAACAACTTTAACTTAGAATCATAGAGATATACAGCACGGAAACAGGCCTCTTGGTCCAACTTGTCCATGTCGACCAGATGTTCTAATTTAATCTAGTCCCATCTGCCAGCATTTGACTCCTATCCCTCTAAAACCTGCCGATACCCATATACCCATCCAGATGCCTTTTAAATGTTGCAATTATACCAGCCTCCACCACTTCCTGTAGCTCATTCCATACACACACCACCATCTGCATGAAAAGGTTGTCCCTTAAATCCCTGTTATATCTTTCCCCTCATTTCAATCCTATGCCTTCTAGTTTAGAACTCCACTATCCCTTGTCTATTTAACCTATCCATGCCTCTCATGATTTTGTAAACCTCTATAAGGCCACCCCTCAGCTCCTGATGTTCCAGGAAAAATAGCCCCAGCCTGTTCAGGCTCTCCCTATAGCTCGAACCCTCCAATCCTGGCAACATCTTTGTATATCTTTTCTGAACCCTTTCAAGTTTCATAACATTCTTCCTATAGCAGGAAACCAGAATTGTACACTAAAGTTCTGTACACATGCAACATGACCTCCCAACTCCTGTACTCAATGCTCTGACCAATAAAGGCAAGCATGCCAAACGCCTTCTTCACTATCCTATCTACCTGCGACTCCACTTTCAAGGAACTATGAACCTGCACTCCAAGATCTCTTTGTTCAGCAACACTCCCCAGGACCTTACCATTAAATGTATAAATCCTGGCCTTTCCAAAGTGCAGCTCCTCGCATCTATCTAAATTAAACTCCACCTGCCACTCTTTGGCCCATTGGCCCAACTGATGAAGGTCCCTTTGTAATCTGCGGTAACCTTTGTCGCTGTCCATTGCACCTCCAATTTTGACGTCATCTGCAAACTTACTACCCATATCTCCTATAGTTACATCCAAATCATTTAGAAAAATGACAAAAAGCAGTGGACCCAGCATTGATTCTTGTGGCACAAGGATCTAGTTTGAAAAACAACTCTCCACCACAACCTTCTGTCTTTTACCTTTGAGCCAGTTCTGTATCCAAATGGCTAATTCTCCCTGTATTCCATGAAATCTAACCTTGCTAATCAGTGTATCATGCTGAACCTTGTCAAATGCCTTTCTGAAGTCCAAATAGATCACATCCACTGCTCTTCCCTCATCAAACCTCTTTGTTAAATCTTCAAAAAATTCAATCAAGTTAGTGAGACATGATTTCAATCATTTCAATCCTATGCCCTCTAGTTTAGGACTCCGCTATCCCTGGGAAAAGACCTTGTCTATTTAATCTATCCATGCCTCTCATGATTTTGTAAACCTCTATAAAGCCACCCCTCAGCTCCTGACGCTCCAGGAAAAATAGCTCCAGCCTGTTCAGCCTCTCCCTATAGCTCAAAGGTATGTTGGCTATCCCTAATCAGTCCTTGCCTTTCCAGATACATGTAGTTCCTGTCCCTCAGGATTCCCTCCAACAATTTGCCCATCACTGATGTCAGGCTCATCGGTCTATAGTTCCCTGGCTTTTCCTTACCACCTTTCTTAGCCAATCTCCAGCCTTCCAGCATCTCACATGTGACTATCAATGCTACAAATATCTCAGCAAAGGGCCCATCAATCACTTCCCTAGCTTCCCATAGAGTTCTAGGGTATACCTGATCAGGTCCTGGAGTCGCAGGTAAACTGGATAGTGAAGAAGGCGTTTGGCATGCTTGCCTTTTTGGTCAGAGCATTGAGTACAGGAGTTGGGAGGTCATGTTGCATGTGTACAGAACATTAGCGTTCAATTCTGGTTTCCCTGCTATAAGAAGAATGTTATGAAACTTGAACTTTTATGCATTTAAGACATCCAGTATCTCCTCCTCTGTAATATGGACATTTTTCAAGATGTCACTATTTATTTCCCCATATCCTCTAACTTCCATATCCTTCTCCACAGTAAACACTGATGCAAGATACTTGTTTAGTATCTCGCCGTCTCCTGCGGTTACACACATAGGTGGCCCTGTTGATCTTTAAAGGGCCCTTTTCTCTCCCTAGTTAGCCTTTTGTCCTTAATGTATTTGTAGAATCTCTTTGGATTCTCCTTAACCCTATTTGCCAAAGCTAGCTTATGTCCCCTTTTTGCCCTTTTAAGTATATTCCTATTGCCTTTATACTCTTCTCAGGATTTACTTGATCTCTTCTGTCTGTACCTGACATATGCTTCCTTCTTATTCTTAACTAAATCCTCAATGTCCCTAGTCATCCAGCATTTTCTACATCTACCAGCCTTGCCTTTCAACCTAACACACCCTGTCTCTGGACCCTTGTAATCTCATTTTTGAAGGTTTCCCATTTTCCAGCCACCCCTTTGCTGTGAACGTCTGCCCCAATCAACTTCTGAAAGTTCTTGCCTCACACTGTCAAAATTGGCCTTCCTTATATTTAGAACTTCATATGGATATTGGCTCTAAAGAGCTCCCCTGCTGACCTGTCTCCTGTCCCCTGCTCCCCACTTGTCCTGCCTTATTTCCCAAGTGTAGGTCAGGTTTTGCACCTTCTCTAGTAGATGCATCCAGACTGCATGAAACATTTCTTGTGCACACATGACAAATTCCTCTCTGTCCAAGCCCTTAACACTATGGCAGTCCCAGTCTATGCTTGGAAAGTTAAAATCCCCGACCATAACTACCCTGTTATTCTTCCAGATAATTGAGATCTCCTTACAAATTTATTTCTCAATTTCTCACTGACTGTTGGGAGGTCTATAGTGCAATCCCAATAAGATAATCATCCCTTTCTTATTTCTCCGTTCCAACCAAATAACTTCCCTGGATATATTCCCAGGAATAGGCAGAAGTGGGTACTGCAGATGCTGGAGATCAGAGTCAAGGTTAGAGTGGTGCTGGAAAAGGACAGCAGATCAGGCAGCATCCAAGGAGTGGGAAAATCGACTTCGGGCAAAAGCCCTTCATCAGGAGCTGATGAAGGATTCCTAATGAAAGGCTTTTGCCTGAAATGTCGATGTTCCAACTCCTCGGATGCTGCCTGACCTGCTGTGCTTTTTCAGCACCACTATAATCAGTGTTCCCAAGAATATCCTCCCTAAATGCAGCTGTAATGTTATCCCTTATCAAAAGTGCCACTCCCCCTCCTTTCTTGACCCCTTGCCTATCCTTCCCATTGCATGTATACACTGGAACATTAAGCTGCCAGTCCTGTCCATCCCTGAGCCATGTCTCTGTAATTGCTATGATATCCAAGTCCCATGTTTCCAACCATGCCCTGAGTTAATCTGCCTTCCCTGTTATGCTTCTTGTATTCTATGCCAACTCCAAGAATTGTATGGATTGATTTTCAGCACACTACCCCAGTAAGGCTTGACAAAACTAGTGATGAAACTTAATAAGGCCATTAGGACACAAAAGGTGAATTTCTGAAAGAGAAGGGAAGGCTTTGCTGAACTTGTTCTTAACCTTGGTTACAACATATGCACAGTATTCTGTCCAGTTCTGTTCACCATGTTGTAAAAAAGATAAAAGGCCCTGCAGAGAGTGTGAAATAGATTGACAAGAGTGATATCAGAGCCTAGGTAAAATCAATGACTGCAGATGCTGGAAACCAGATTCTGGATTAGTGGTGCTGGAAGAGCACAGCAGTTCAGGCAGCATCCAAGGAGCAGTAAAGTCGACGTTTCGGGCAAAAGCCCTTCATCAGGAATAAAGGCAGTGAGCCTGAAGCGTGGAGAGATAAGTTGGAGGGGGGTGGGAGTGTGGAGAAAGTAGCATAGAGTACAATAGGTGAGTGGGGGAGGGGATGAAGGTGATAGGTCGGGGGGTCGGGGGAGGGTGGAGTGGATACGTGGAAAAGAAGATAGGCAGGTTGGACAAGTCATGGGGACAGTGCTGAGCTGGAAGTTTGGAACTAGGGTGGAGGTGGGAGAAGGGGAAATGAGGAAACTGTTGAAGTCCACATTGATGCCCTGGGGTTGAAGTGTTCCGAGGCAGAATATGAGGCGTTCTTCCTCCAGGCGTCTGGTGGTGAGGGAGCGGCGGTGAAGGATGCCCAGGACCTCCATGTCCTCAGCAGAGTGGGAATGGGAGTTGGAAATGTTGGGCCACAGGGCGATGTGGTTGATTGGTGCACATCTGCTAAAGCACTCTGCTAGAAGGCGTCCAGTCTCCCCAATGTAGAGGAGACCGCATCGGGAGCAACGGATGCAATAAATGATATTAGTGGATGTGCAGGTAAAACTTTGATGGATGTGGAAGGCTCCTTTAGGGCCTTGGATAGAGGTGAGGGGCGATGTGTCGGCGCAGGTTTTGCAATTCCTGCGGTGGTAGGGGGAGGTGCCAGGATGGGAGGGTGAGTTGTCGGGGGGGTGTGGACCTGACCAGGTGGTCACGGAGGGAACGGTCTTTGCGGAAGGCGGAAAGGGGTGGGGAGGGAAATATATCCCTGGTAGTGGGGTCTTTTTGGAGGTGGCGGAAATGTTGGCAGATGATTTGGTTTATGCAAAGGTTGGTAGGGTGGAAGGTGAGCACTAGGGGCGTTCTGTCCTTATTACGGTTGGAGGGGTGGGATCTGAGGGCGGAGGTGCAGAATGTGGCCGAGATGCGTTGGAGGGCATCTTTAACCACGTGGGAAGGGAAATTGTGGTCTCTAAAGAAGGAGGCCATCTGGTGTGTTTTGTGGTGGAACTGGTCCTCCTGGGAGCAGATACGGCAGAGGCGGAGGAATTGGGAATACGGGATGGCATTTTTGCAAGAGGTAGGGTGGGAAGAGGTGTAATCCAGGTAGCCGTGGGAGTCTGTGGGTTTGTAAAAAATGTCAGTGTCAAGTCTGTCATCATTAATGGAGATGGAGAGGCCCAGGAAGGGGAGGGAGGTGTCAGAGATGGTCCAGGTAAATTTAAGGTCAGGGTGGAATGTGTTGGTGAAGTTGATGAATTGCTCAACCTCCTCGCGGGAGCACGAGGTGGTGCCAATGCAGTCATCAATGTAGTGGAGGAAGAGGTGGGGAGTGGTGCCGGTGTAATTACGGAAGATTGACTGTTCTACATAGCCAACAAAGAGACAGGCATAGCTGGGGCCCATATGTGTGCCATGGCTACCCCTCTAGTCTGGAGGAAGTGGGAGGATTTGAAGGAGAAATTGTTACGGGTGAGGACCAGTTCGGCCAAACGAATGAGAGTGTCGGTGGAAGGGTACTGTTGGGGACGTCGTGAGAGGAAAAAATGGAGGGCTTGGAGGCCCTGGTCATGGCGGATGGAAGTGTAGAAGGATTGGATATCCATGGTGAAGATGAGGCATTGGAGGCCAGGGAAACGGAAGTCTTGGAGGAGTGGAGGGCGTGGGTGGTGTCTCGAACGTATGTGGGGAGTTCCTGGCAGGAGCAAGCTGAGACAATGGGTCAACCAGGGTGGTCGGGCTTGTGGATCTTTAGAAGGAGGTAGAACCGGGCAGTGCAGGGTTCCTAGTCTATGAGGTTGGAAACTGCGGGTGGGAGATCTCCTGAGATGATGAGATTCTGTATGGTCTGGAAGATGGTGGTTTGGTGATGGGGGGGGTGGGGTCATGGTCGAGGGGGCGGTAGGAAGAGGTGTCCTCGAGTTGGCGTTTGCCTTCAGCGCTGTAGAGGTCAGTGCGCCAGACTACCACTGCGCCCCCTTTATCTGCTGGCTTGATGGTAAGGTTGGGATTGGAGCAGAGGGATTGGAGGGCTGCACGTTGTGAGGGTGAGAGGTTGGAATGGCAGAGGGGGTAGACAGGTTGAGGCGGTTAATGTCCAGCGGCAGTTGGAAATGAAGAGGTCGAGGGCAGGTAATAGGCCAGCGCGGGGTGTCCAGGTGGATGCAGTGTGTTGGAGGTGGGCGAAGGGGTCCTTGGAAGGTGGGCGGGAGTCCAGATTGTGAAAGTAAGTTCGGAGGCGGAGGCGGCAGAAGAAGTGTTTGACATCACGGCGTGTATTAAATTCGTTGATGCGTGGACGGAGGGGGATGAAGGTGAGTCCTTTGCTGAGGACTGATCGTTCATCCTCGGTGAGTGGGAGGTCTGGAGGGATGGTGAAAACTCGGCAGGGCTGGGAGCTGGGATCTGGTGTGGGTGTAGAGCTGGGAGTGGGGGCGTGGAGCCAGTAACTGGAGTGGCTGTGATGGTGGGGGGAATGGGGGTGGAGTCATGAACGGGGGTAGTGTTCCTCTCAGGGTTCTGGGGGCCGGGAATGGTGACAGTGGGATCTGTGGGGGGCGTGTCAGCAGAATACAAGTGAGTGGCGTTGGTGGGGGCGGAGATGGTGGCAGACACGGCAGTAGGGGTGGCAGAAGTCACTGAGCGTGTGACATCAGCGATGATAACAGAGCCTGTCGAAAATGATTAAATCAGTTTGGTCTCTTTTTCTCTTGGACAGAGAAGGTTGACGGGTGACAAATTAGAGATATTTAAAATATTTTGTAATGAGTAGGTCCTGCTGGGCTGAATAGCCTCATTATGTACAAGATTTCTGATATAATATATAACTTAGACACACTCAGGGTCAGTGTGTGTTCTTTACAATCTCCAATATGCAGACTGAGTAATCAGAGTTATTAAGCCATATATCTATGGGATGAATAAGAGAAACTGTGATCAAGGACACTCATAAAGTCAATATGACACAGAGATGAGGATAGTTGTCATGTACGCAATAGATGATAGTGTCGTAAATTAGCTCAAAGTTTGTTTCAATAACCAACTGGGAAGAAGCAGTTGTGATGAAACGGAGAGGTATAGCATTATCTGTGTGAGGGGTGCTATTTCTGTTTGATATACACACTTGATCATCTGTCACACACTGAACACCTGGAGAGGTGGGCCTAGGGAGACCTCCTGCTTTTTGCTTCTTGAGAAACTGCAATGAAGATGTTTGCTGACTGAAAGACTCCAACTTTACCCTCTGCTGATGTTTCCACGATCTCCGTGAAACTATCTTTCTACACAAGGTAAGACTTCCTTTTATGTAGAGCCTGCCATATCTAGCAGACATCATGTGACATCTCAGAACTAAAAGGTTATTCGTGAATGACAGTTTCACCTTCAATTAGAAGACACAGCAACTCATTTATATAGAGCAAGATCCCTAAAACAGACTCTTGCTTTATTTTGACAATGGCGGAACATTGTAAAACACAGCATTAGCTCACTGCTTTTCCAACAGTGTGGTACTCCATCAGTACTGACCTCTAACAGTGCTGCACACACTCGGTACTGATTGTTCGACAGTGCAGTGCTCCCTCAATGTTAGCGCTCTAAACATTTCATCCCTAATTGGTCTGAGGTAAAACCCTAGCCTCCTGATGGACAGTGGAGGTTGCTCCCACTGTCTGGGCTTGGCTGTCTGTTACTCTATGGGTTTACATGCAATGTGCTTCATGTTGAGTTATCCAGAATTCCAGGCTAATGCTCTGGGAACCTAATTTTGAATCTCTCTATGGCAAATGGTGAAACTTGAATTTATTAAAAATCTGGAATTAAAAGCTAAAAGACCATAAGTGTGCAAGTCTGGTCTCCTTCCTATCGGAAAGATGTTGTGAAACTTGAAAGGGTTCACAAATGATTTACAAGGCTGTTGCTAGAGTTGGAGGATTTGAGCTATAGGGAGAGGTTGAATAAGCTAGGGCTGTTTTCCCTGGGACATCAGAGGCTGAGGGGTGATGTTATAGAAGTTTATAGAGGGACATGGATAGGATAAATAGACAAGGTCTTTTCCCTGGAGTGGGGGAGTCCAGAACTAGAGGGCATAGGTTTTGGGTGAGAGGGGAAAGATATAAAAGAGACCTAAGGGGCAACTTTTTCACACAGAGGGTGGTACGTATATAGAACGAGCTGCCAGAGGAAGTGGTGGAGGCTGGTACAATTGCAACATTTAAAAGGCATCTGGATGGGTATATGAATGGGAAAGGTTTGGAGGGATATGGGCCAGGTGTTGGCAGGTGGGACTAGATTGGGTTGAGATATCTGGTCGGCATGGACGTGTTGGACTGAAGGGTCTGTTTCCGTACTGTGCATCCCTATGACTTGATGTAACCACTGTTGATTGTTGTAAAAACTCATCTAGTTCACTAATGTCCTTTGGTAAAGGAAATCTGCTGCCTTTCTCTAGCCTGCATGTGACTTCAGACCCACTGCAACATGGTGCCCCTTCTCTGTAGAGATAACCAATTAATGCTGGTCTAATCAGTGATGCCTGTATGTCATAAGCAAATAAAGAAAGTCTTGAACATTGCCCCGTGTTAAAGTTGAAATGTTGCTCTGTTACAGGAATGCCACTAATATTTAATGTCTGATCTTCTCACCCGAGAGCGAGAGATAGTTCAGTAAAAACAGTGTCAGTTCACCGAATTATCAAGTCATACAGGAGACATTCAGCCCATCGAGAGTGTGCTGCCTTTCTGAATCAACTGCTGAATGAATCCCATCCTCATATTTGGTCTTCACAACATGAACTAGGGAACTATTTTAATGAAACGAAGAACTGCAGATGCTCAAAATCTGAACAGAAAACAGAAATTTCTGGAGAAACTCAGCAGATCTGACAGCGTTGTGGAGAGAGAAACGGAGTTAACATTTTGAGTCCAGTGATCCCTCCTCAGAATCTGATGCTGCCAACCATGCTGAGCTTCTCTAGTTATTCCTGTTTTGGTTCAGAGCTACTTTACCTTTGGCACCGGCACTTTCAGGGCAAGAGAATTTTTTGACTCTCAGAGCGACTTTGGAACTCTCTGCTTCAGAAGGTGGCGGGCCATTGAATATGTTGAAGATACAGATGGATTGATTCTTGTAAGGCAGGAAATCAAGAGTTTTCAGGGCTAGAGGGGAATGTGGAGTTTCAAGCACAAACTGATCAGACATGACCTTTATGAATGGTGGAGCAGTCTCAAGGTGCTGAATGAACTAATTAGCTCCGAATTTGTGTGTTCATAAACCAATAAATGCAGCAGTGAAAGGAAATAAGGCCATAAGAACACAAACTAAGGATAAGGTGAATTTTTGGAGGAATAGAATTGATAGGTTTGTTCTGACCTTTGGTTAGAGCATGCTTGGAGCATTTTGTCCATGTTGTAAACAGGATATAAGGACCCTGCAGGAAGTGTGAAATAGATTGGCAAGAGTGATAACAGAGCCTATCAAAAATTAATTAATTAATTTGGTCTCATTTTCCTTGGAAAGAGAAGGTTGCAAATTGACCAATTACTGATATTTAAAATTATGAAATGTTTGTTGTGAGTAGGGTCAAGTGGGCGGAATAGCCTCACTGTATGAAGTCTATCTGATAGTATTAGATATAACTCATACAATAGATACATCCAGGACCAGTGTGTGTACTTTACAATCAAATATGTAGACTGAGTAATCAGAGTCATTAAACCATATATCTGTGAGATGAATTACAGAAACTCTGATCAAGGGCACTCAAAGTCAATCTGACCCAGGGAAGAAGATCACTGTCATCTATTCAATAGATTTATTCAATGACAGTCTCAGTAAATCAGCTGAAAGTTTGATTCAATAGCCAATTGGGGAAGAAGCAGTTGTAATAGAACAGAGGTAAAGCAATGTATGTGGAAGGGAAGCCGAGTCTGTTTGACACTCCACACACTCTAATATCAGTTGGACACTAAATTTCAAAACTGGGGAATTCCTCCTGCTTTTTGGCTCCCTCACTCCTCTCTTCAATACCCTCACCTTCAGGCAAAAGGCTATTCGGTTTGAGAGATTTGCAGAAGTCTGCAGCCTCTGAATGGGACATGGCCCATTACCATCTGCACTGGTTTGAACAGTAACACTGAACGAGGTGTGGCAACTTTGAGTGTCTCTGTTACATATCAGACTTCACATTGGCCCAAATGAATAATCCCTCAATGTGGGCCAGATACAGATAGGCCTGTGAGTGCTGTAGTAAGGTTGATGCAGTGGTAATCAGTCCCATGTCACAGAGTAATGGTCACTAACCTTGTCAACCTGAAGAATAGTGTGACACTACAGCTTCTTCCATGTGTTCCTGTTTCTTCACTGAGTAAGCACACACTGCATAGAACCATTAACTACTCCTAAAGAAACTTTAGGAGAGGAGAGCACCTCAGTGACGCCCCATGAGGGTCAAAGGGATATTTGGGACACAATTCAAAAGTTCATTGGGAAGCTGGAAGAGGAATGAGCTTCATCCTCATATCAGGGAGAAAGTGAGGACTGCAGATGCTGGAGATCAGAGCTGAAAATGTGTTGCTGGAAAAGCGCAACAGGTCAGGCAGCATCCAAGGAACAGGAGAATTGATGTTTCGGGCATCATCAGCAACACTTTTTCAGCTCATCCTCATATCAGTAAATGAAACATTCGGTGAACGTTCCTGTCCCAAATGAAAGGTAAAATTCCTCATCAAAACATCAGTCTTCCCATTTAACCAGCTTCCTGAGTGTGTTGGGGAGAGTTGCATATTGAAGAGTGTTTGAGGGGTAGACAGTCGGATATTGAGAAGTTGGGGAGGCAGAGCGTCGGATATTGGGGAGTGAAAGAATCAGATCTTGGAGCGTATTAATGGCACATTCGGATATTGGAGTTTAAGGGACACAGAGAGTCAGATGTTGGGGAGTGAAAGAATTGGATACTGGATCATGTTGGCAAGACACAGTTGGATATTGGACAGTGTAAGGGGCACAGAGAGTAAGATGTTGGGGAGTGAGAGACGGGGATACTGGATCATGTTGGCAAGGCACAGTCGGATATTGGAGAGTATAGGGGAGGCAGAGGCTCAGATGTTGGGAAGCGAGAGAGTTGGATACTGGATCATGTTGGCAAGGCAGAATCAGACATTGGACAGTGTTGGGGAGTGACAGAGTCAGATATTAAGAGAGTGGGAGAGTCAGGTATGGGAATTGCTTCTTTGGGTCCCCAGCAGTTTCCTGGGTTCCCAGCTAAACTTTGACCAACAGCTGAAACAAAAACAGCTTGTGAAGACCAAACCAAACCAAAACCAAACCCTGAACCTGGCCACACCCCTTTCATTGTTTAAAAAAACACTTAAAAGCTTTTTCAAGTAGAAAACTCCAGACATATCAGAACCTCTGCTGTTATAACCCCCCTAAAAATAAACAAGGACAACATAACCTTGTTACAGGAGCAGTTTCGTCACAGATTTTGGGAGTGAGAGAGGTGGCTATTAGAGAGTGTTGAGACAGCAAATCAGATATTGGGGAGTGAGAGTTCTAGATACTGGTATACCTGGTCTGCAGACCGACTCTTAACTGCTCTCTGGGCAATTAGGGATGGGCAATAAATGTTGGTCTAGCCAGCAATGGCCTCATGCTGTGAGTGAATAATAAATGAAAAGATATTGGTGAGTGTCAGACTATTGAAAACATTTGGTATTGGAGAGTGTAGGGGAAGCAGAGAGTCAGATATTGGGAATTGTTGGGAGGCAGAGAGTTTGATATTATGGGTGAGAGAGTTGGATACTGGAGAGTGCTTGTGAGACAGAGAGTCTGACATATGGCAGAAATAGAGTAAGATATTGTAGTGATTCCTGGTTAGTGGGTAGATTGTGGCTGTGAGGGAAAGTGCCATGTTGGATGTAGATGATACAGAAGCCAGTGATCAGAAGGTAGACTGTGGGCAGAGGGTTTATTCCAGTTGAAGATGATCACAAATACTTCAACCTTATCATTTACGCTGATGTGCTGTGCTCCCCCATCACTAAGATGGGCTGTCTCCTCTCCTGAATTGTTCAATTGTCCACTACCATTTACTATTGGAGGACTGCAGAGTTTAGATTTCTTGGTTGTGGGGTCACTTACCTCTGTCTCTTTAAAGCTACTTATGTTACTTGGCGAGTAAATCATCCTGTTTTGTAGCTTATTTTGGGTATACCCGGTGCAGCTTCTAGTATGTCTCTCCATTGAACCAGGGTTCAATGTGCACTCCATAGTATGTGCACTCTCCATTGAACCAGGGTTAATTCCCTGGCTTGATGATAATGGCAGAGAATGGAATATCCCAGGTCATGTGCTGGAATTCTGCTGGTGCTGATGGCCCACAGCACCAAATAAAGGAGAATGTTCTCAATGTAAAGACAAGACATTATCCCCACAAGGACTGTGTATTTGATTCTATTGTCCTGTGTAATAGAATATAGAACAGTACAACACAGGAACAGGCCCTTCTGCCCATTATGTCTGCTGACCATGATACTGTTCTAAACTAATCCCTTCTGCCATGTGGTCCATATCCCTCAATTCTCTCAGATGTCTGTCTGAATACCTCTTAAACTTTGCTTCTACAATCTCTCATGTCTGAGTCTTCCAGGCACTTGCAAATCGTGATGTTAAAAAAATTGGTGGAGTTGTGGATATAGATCAGCTGGAAAATTGGATGGAGAAATGGCAGATGGAATTTGATCTGGATAAATGTGAGATGATGCATGATGGGAGGACAAATGCAAGAGGAAACATCTTGCACATCTCCTTTAAACTTCCTCCCTCTCACCAATGCCCCCTAGTATTTAACATTTCCACCCTGGGAAAGAGATTCTGACTATCCATCCTATCCATGCCTCTCTTAATTTTATATACTTCTGTCAGGTCGCCCCCTCAGCCTCTGACTCCCTAGCAAAAATAATCCAAGTTTGCTTAACCTCTCCTAATAGCTGACAAACTATAAACTAGGCAGTATCCAGGGAACCTCTTCAGCACCATCTCCAAAGCCACCATATCATTCCTATAGTGTAGTGACCAGACTTTGTACAGTACTCCAATTGTGACGTGACCAAAATCTAACAGTTGCAAAACGACTTGCCAACTTTTATACTCAGTGCCCTGACTGATGAAATCAAGCATGCCATATGCTATTTTGAAAGCCGCTTGTGATGCCACTGTTGGGGAACTATGGACTTGGACCCTGAGATCCCTGCTGTATCAATGTCCCTAAGCATCCTGCCATTTACAGAATACGTTCCTCTTGCATTTGTCCTCCCATCATGCATCATCTCACATTTGTCCAGATCAAATTCCATCTGCCATTTCTCCATCCAATCTTCCAGCTAATCTATATCCCGCTACATCCTTTGATATCCTTCCTCACCATCCACAACTCCACCAATTTTTATGCCACCTGCAGACCTATTACTCAGAACGCCAATGTTTTCATTCAAATCATTTATATACATTACGAACAACAGAGGTCCCAGCACTGATCATTGAGAAACATAACTGGTCTCCAGTCAGAAAAACAACCCTTTTTAACTATCCTCTGTCTTTAATGGCCAAACCAATCTTGATTCCAAATTTCAAACTCACCATAGATCCCGTGCAATTTGATCTTCTGGAACAGCCTACCATAATGGACCATGTCAAATGCTTCAGTAAAGTCCATGTAGACAATATCCATTATCTTCTCCACATCAGTCATCTTCATAACTTCTTCAAACAACTCAATCATTTGTTAGATAAGACCCCTCCTGCATAAAGTCATGCTGACTTTCCCTAATATGTCCATTCATCTCAAAATACAAGTAAATTCTGTCCCTAAGATTTTTTTTCCAATAATTTCCATACCACTGATGTAACACTCATCTGCCTATAATTTTCTGGATTATCCCAGATGCGCTTCTTAAACAAAGGGAAAAGATTGGTTATTCTCCAGTCTTGTGGGACCTTACTTGTGGCTAAAGAGGCTACAAAGATCTCTGTCAAGGCCTTGGCATTCTCCCCCTTGCTTTCCTCTGTATCCTGGGTTAGGTCCCATCAGACCCTGTAACGCACCTACCTTAATTTTTATCAAAACACTGAATACCTTCTTCTTATTATTGACATGCCAGAGAAGATCAACATGCTCCTCTCAAACATTACCATCATCAATGATTTTCTCCTTGGTGAATGCAAAGTAGTCATGAAAGACCTCACCTAATTCCTCTTGCTTCACACATAAATTTCCTCCTTTAAACTTGAATGGAGTTACCCTATTTTATTTGGTTAGAGGACATGGGTTTCACTGGCTGGCCAGCATTTACTGCCAGTCCCTACTTGTCCTTGAGAAGGTGATAGTAGCTGCCTTCTTGAACCACTGCAGTCTACATGCTGTAGGTTGAACCATAATGCTATTAGGGAGGGAATTCCAAAATTTTGACCCAGTGACAGTGAAGAAGTGATTATATATTTCCAAATCAGGATGGTGAGTGACTTGAAGGGGAACTTGCAGGTGGCAGTGTTCCCATGTTACTGCTATCTTTGTCCTTATAGATGGAAGTAATCATGGGTTTGGAAGGTACTATCTAAGGATAGTTGGTGAATTTCTGCAGTGCACCTTGCAGATTGTACACACTGTTGCTGCTGAACATTAGTGGTAGAGGGAGGGAATTTGACCCTTTCCCTGCTTACCCTCTTGCTCCTAATATATGTATAAAATATCTTGAGATTCTCCTTAATCTAACTTGTCAAGGACATTTCATAGCCCCTTCTCACCCTCCTAATCTTGTTTACATTATAGAGTCATAGAGTCACAGAGATGTACAGCATGGAAACAGACCCTTCAGTCCAACATGTCCATGCCGACCAGATATCCCAACCCAATCTAGTCCCACTGCCAGCACCTGGCCCATATCCCTCCAAACTCTTCCTATTTATATACCCATTCAAATCCCTTTTAAATGTTGCAATTGTACCAGCCTCGACCACTTCCTCTGGCAGCTCATTCCATTCACATACCATCCTCTGTGTGAGAATGTTGCCCCTTAGGTCCCTTTTATATCTTTCCCCTCTCACCCTAAAGCTATGCCCTCTAGTTCTGGACTCCCCCAACCCAGGGAAAAGACTTTGCCTATTTATCCTATCCATGACCCTCATAATTTTGTAAACCTTATAAGGTCACCCCTCAGTCTTCGACGCTCTAGGGAAAACAGCCCCAGCCTGTCAGCCTCTCCCTGTAACTCAAATCCTCCAACCCTAGCAGCATCCTTGTAAATCTTTTTTGAACCCTTTCAAGTTTCACAACATCTTTCCAATAGGAAGGAGACCAGAATTGCACGCAATATTCCAACAGTGGCCTAACCAATGTCCTGTACAGCCGCAACATGACCTCCCAACTCCTGTACTCAATACTCTGACCAATAAAGGAAAGCATACCAAACGCCTTCTTCACTATCCTATCTATCTGTGACTCCACTTTCAAGGAGCTATGAACTTGCACTCCAAGGTCTTTTTGTTCAGCAACATTCCCTAGGACCTTACCATTAAGTGTATAAATCCTGCTTAGATTTGCTTTCCCAAAGTGCAGCACCTCTATTTCCATCATTCTCCTTAAGGGATTTGTTTGATTTTTTTTTCCCTGAACCTCACACATACTTCCTTATTTTTTTCTCTCATCATCCAAGTTTCCCAAATCTTGCCATCCTTATCTTTCATCTTCACATGAACATACTAGTCCTGAACTCTGGTCAACTAGCTTTCAAAAGACTCCCACATGGATTTAATCTGAAATAGCTGCCTCCTCTCCAATTTTTCCAGTTCCTGCCTAACACTATTGTGATTAGCCTTCCCCCAGTTTATCACTTTCACCTGTGGACCAGTCATATCTTTTTCCATTCAGGGATTATGATCACTCTTCCCAAAATGCTCCTCCACTAAAACTTTGATCTCTTGGCCAAGCTCATTCACCAATACTGTACAAAGTCTATTATGGCCCCTTCCTGAGTTGGACTATCTACATATTGTTTCAAAACTCCCTCCTGAGTGCACTAAATAAATTCTGCCCCATCTATACCCCTGGCACTAAGGGATTCTCAGTGAATATTGGGGGAATTAAAATCACCCACTACCACAGCCATGTTTATTTAACTTCTTTTGTGATCTGCTTACATATCTGTCCCTCTATCTCTGACTATTGAGAGACCTAAAGTTTAACCCTTTCAGAGTCATTACACCTCTCTTATTCCTGAATTCTACCCATAGTGCCTTTTTGGATGCTCCCTCAAAAATGTGCTCTTTTAGTTCAACTGTGACATCTTTCTTAACCAGTAATGCAACTTCTCCACCCTTTTATATCCCTCTCTATTTTGCCTGAAGCATGTAAACCCTGGAATGGTGAGCTGCCAGTCCTGCCCTTCTCTCAACCAAGTTTCTGGAATGGTTACCACATTGTACTCCCATGTACTAATCCAGGTTCAGAACAAAGGAAGTGAAAGGTTCTTACAACTGCCTCTTTGGTAATGCAGTCATGCAGCCGATGTTATTGTTGAAGAAATGGTTTGAAACCTTGTTTGTGTTCCAGGTTCTCACACAACCTGATAGCTGCCTGCACAAACAGGACACCGGATTACAGCCTGAGGATCTAGATTCCCCGTTTCCAGCTGGGCCACTTTCATGGTGATGACCATGAGCTGTGGAGATACCACTGTGCACCCTGAGGTTGATCGAATCCTCAGTCTGTTCCAAGTGAGCAAGGAGCAGCTACATCTGGTGATGCACAGGCTGAGGGAGGAAATGGAGAGAGGCCTGAGCAGAAACACTTACCAGGAGGCATCGGTCCGCATGTTGCCCACCTTCATACGCTCACTGCCTGCTGGTAAAGGTGAGTTCCAGCCACCCTGAGGAGATGGTGCAGATGAGACTGAGGAATGGATGATGCTGGAGCAAAGAGCAATTCTGTTCAGGGACTTGGGGAGAGTTTACCCTGTCAACTCATAACCAACATTGGTTCAACACAGACTGTGATTTGGGGCGGTGAGAGAGGGCAATCATTGGGAAGTGAAGGTGATGAGACGGTGAGCATGATTGAGGGGATCAGGATAATTGAGGAGGACTGAGGGTGATGGCAGTAAGGGTGATTGAGGGTGGTCAAGGAGGTCAAGGAGGTGAAGGTGATCAAGGATTTTTGAAGCATTGAGGATGATTGAGAGAGAGTAAGGGTGCTTGAGAGGGTCAGAGTGATCTGGACATGATCTGAGGGTAGTGGGCATATCTGGGCTGGTGCAACCAATCGGAGAGCAAGGCCTAGGGTTGGTCACTGCATTCAGGGACTCTGAGCTGACCCATGACCCTGGCAATGGGTGGAGGAGAGATGCAGACCCAGAGTTGGTACAGACTTCAATTTCTCTCTTTGATCTCCAGTAAATGGCAGCTTCCTGGCCTTGGACCTTGGTGGCACTAATTTTCGAGTCTTACTGGTGAGGTTTGGTTCTGCATGTGAAGATGCTGAGCACATGGTGTCTGAGAGTTACAGAATCCCCCACAAACTGATGCAGGCTTCGGGACAGCAGGTATTCCTGAGAACAACGTCATGGCTGTTAATTAGCTGACTGGAGATCAATAACATCAAACCAGTAATTTACTGGAACCAATGACAAGAGATGTATTCAACCAGTAATGTATTAAAATTAAAGAATTCAGAGCAGCAGTAGACCATTCTGCCCCTTGAGCCTGCTTTGCCAATGAGGAAGACTGTGGCACTTTTGACTCCATTTTCTCACTGACTCCCCAACCCTTGACTCCCTCATCAATCAAAATTATTGAATTTCAGCCTTGACCCTACACTAAATGCCACTACACTTTGAGGATATGAATTCCAGAGACTTAAGACCCTCTGTGAGAAGAAATGTCTCCTCACCTCCACCTTAAGTGGGTGATCCTTTATCTTGACACTGTGCCTCCTAGTTCGAGACTTTCACTTGAGAGGAAGCACCCACTCTGTCAAGCCTTGTCAGAATCCTGTAGCATTCAATCCAATCTCCTCTCATTTTTCTAAATTGAATTAATGTTGGCCCAAACTACTCAACCTCTCCTTGTAAGAATGATCCTTATAAGATTGAAGGATCGAGATAATCAGTTCTGACAAAACCGAAAAACAGAAAGCAGAAGCAAATGTTTGTGGGATTTGTTTATAGAAATAGTAGAGAGAATGTTGGGCGCAGTATACATCAGGAAATTAGAGCTTTATGTAATGTGAGTAATACAGTAATAATGGCTGACTTCAATAAAATTGCCTTTGATTTTAGCAATTATGACATTATGTCAAGCAAATTCTTTGATTTGAGAATTGATCAAGTGGACATCAGACTTTTAATCTATTAGAATTCCTTCTTTGACATTTCTTTTACATTTTATCTTTTCACTCAGACAGAGAGAAGGGAGAAAGATTTTTTTTGGCTCTGGATGGTTCTAGCTGCACTGCTCCTACCAACCTGAAGCAAACTGCAGCTCAACCATTCTAAGGACCATTGTCAGGTAGTTTCTCCACAACTCAAATGTTTCTGGTGTGGTATGTTTTTTATTCACTCGTGGAATGCAGGCGTCAGTGCCTTGCAGAGAGGTTTTAAGGAGAAACCTTCTTTCCCAGAGGAAGGTGGAGATGTGAAATTGTTATGAAGATGTGGGTGTACTATACCTTTAAGAGAGTTCACAGCTGGTACAGCTACTTGACACAACATCAAGTATTCTCAATAAGGTAACAACGTAATACTTGGTCAAAAGCTAAATTAGCTGGTTGCCTGGAAGTGATAAAACAGATTTGAATTTGGTCAATCAGTTTCAGGGTAAATTATACCCCCAAAAAATACCAATTTCCAAACCAGTTTGAATTGTTTATATTGACAATCTTAAAGGCCAATGACACAATCCAATGATTTGGGGATATAAGACCAGGGAAAATTGAATAGTTGAGAGGAGAACAGCCGAGCCCTAGCAGGTAAAAAGACTGCCTGAAAATTAGCTCTCTTAAAAGATACCTTTATCAATCAGTAATCTGTGAAGCAGAAATCCCTAAGAAGGAGAAAAGAAGACTAGAATTCAGAGGAAATCAAAGCTGCATGGATTTGAGATAAGAAGTTTTGTTTCGTAAATCGTAATCTGGAGTTTTATTGGACTAGTATTAGAGAAGGGAAGGTAAAAGATAGGTTAGAGAAAAGAATTGTAAATAGTTGTTAGTTAATTATTTTCTGTTATACTTTAAGAAATAAAGTTGTTAACTTTTACTTTACGTAGTTCTTGGCCTATCGAATTTTCACAGATTGCTGCATGGGATAAATCCTTTCTGGTTGCTGGGTTAAAATTAAGCAGGAGGGTTTACCCCATGTCATATCAAAATGCATCGTGTGGAGTATAGACAAGGCAGGAAACTTCACAACCTTATTATTTGGATGAGCACTTGAAATATTGTAGCATTCAAGGCTATCAGGCTACATATCAAGGTCATATGTATCTCTGGTGGTGCAGACTTGATGGGCCACAACACTCTGCTGTACTCTATGATTCTAAGAATGTGATTATATCTTATTAAGAGAGCTTGGCAGGGCAGATACTGACAAGATGTTTTAATTGGATGAAGGGTCTAAAACTGGTTATGATAGTGAGGGGATGAATTCATTGTAAAATGTTTTCTAATCAACCTATTGTTGCAAACCTCTGACTAAGTGGGACTTGAACTTGGGCTTCCTGGCTCAAAGATAGGGGCACTACCACTATACCACAAGAACCCTTTTTTTCAACTGCAAAGTAGCAGCATGAAAGAACTAAATTCCCTGGTACCTAAAACCTTTGGCATATCTTACTTTTCCAGGATAATTGGAGGGACTTTTCAGGACCAGGAGTTGAGTTTGAGTATTATACAGTAAGAAATTATCTGATCAGGGCATCCATTATCTAACAAAATGGTTTTGACATCCCTATTTCATCATTAAGTTTGCACAGTGGAAATTTAACTAATTAATTCCCAATATGCTTGTTCCCTTCAGTATCTAAGAATTTAACATCGTACTAACAGGATTAGATATTAACAGATTGCTGCCTTTTCTTCTGAACAAAATTTAGGAAAAACAATTCAAAGGAAAAGATAGAAAAAGATAATACATTGATTGTGTAATTATGCAAAATATATGTTTAATAATCTTCATGTTCCATCCTGTCCTGACAAAACTCAAATAAGATTACAACATGAACATTTCTTGGTTCTTCATTAGAACTCAAGACATCCCTCTTTAGGGTCAAGTAACCATTTGTTTGGACAAACACTTCCTTTTGCAAAATAATCCAATGACTGATGATTTGCATTGGCTTCATGCTGAGGTGATTCATTTTGTTTGGAGCTGTCTTTATGTTGCTTCTGGGACAGACTAATCTCTGCTCTTTTGTAGCTCTTTGATTACATTGTGGACTGTATCATAAAGTTCCTGTCAAACCGAAACATCAAGGAGCCTCCTCCTCTTGGATTCACTTTCTCCTTCCCCTACCAACAGACTGGCCTAGATCAGGTGAGAGCTCAAGTGACTGATGTGTCTGCCTCAATTCTGTCTCACTCAGTACATTCCGACCTGTATCAAATTATATTCAGAGCTTTACATACACCCTCTAGGCTGGTGAACATCACATTTCAGATCAGGCTGTAATTAATTTCAACTCTGCTCGACTCTGTAGGGGATCCTGCTAAACTGGACCAAGGGATTCGATATTCCAGACTGTGTAGGAAAGGATGTCGTACAGCTGTTGCGAGAAGCTATTCAACGTCGGCAGGTAATAACTTTCAGTTCAGGTGCTCAGGGTGACAGACCCAGACTCTCTGACCAGCCACCCTGGTCACTGACTGACCCAGTATCTAACTGACCAGCCATCCTGGTAACTGACTGACCCGATATCTAACTGACCAGCCACCCTGGTAGCTGACTGACCCGATAACTGACTGACAGTGCTAACTGGCTGATCCATTACCCTTGTAACTGACTGACCTGGTAACTAACTGGTCCAGTAAGTGACTGACCTTCCTAACTGACTGATTGCCTACACTGATAACAGGCTGACCTAAGAACTGACTAACCTAGTAACTGACAGACCCTGGCAACTCACCAATAACTGACTGTCTAACCCTGGTAACTGACAGACATATTATCTGGCAGACTTGCTAACTGATAGACACAGTAACTAACTGACATGCAAACTGACGGACCCAATAACTTACAGAACTGCTAACTGATTGATCTACTATCCTGATAACTGACTAAGTTGTAATGGAATGACCTTGCTATCTGACTAACCTGGTAACTGACTGACACGGGTAACTCACTGACCCACTATTCTGGTATGACTGATATGTTTCTCTGGTAATTGGATGATGTTTTCCTTGTAATAAGTGTGCTTTGCAGGAATTCAACCTGGACGTAGCTGTCATTATAAATGATACTGTTGGGACACTGATGTCATGTGCTTATGAGGATCCAAAGTGTGAAATTGGTCTCATTGTAGGTGAGTGTTGGCTTGAATGTGTCCTAGAGTGCAAGGAATGATTGATAATACAGATTAGTCAAAGCTCAGGAATCAAACAATAGGTGTTTGAGGAGTGCTGGGCTGCAAGTCCTGTGGCTTGTGGGCATGTGGGAATGTGGGAACACTGATCCAAGGATGCTGGGGACCATAAGGCTGTAAGTGACACTGGCCTTTGAACATTGGGTGACACCAGATAGTGGGCACTTGACTTTAATGAGCAGCGGGTGCCAGGCGAAAGACAGTGAGTGATGGATGTTACTTTCTGGGCAATATCAGACATTGTGCTGTGGTTGATATTGGACAATGACTATTGGGTGACATTGAGTGAAGGGTGTTCAGTGACATTGCACAGTGGTGTTGGGTGACACTGTGCTGTGGGTGTTGGGTGATACTGGGCTGTGGGTGTTGGCTGATACTGGGCTGTGGGTGTTGGGTGACATTGGGCTGTGGGTCTTGGGTGACACTGTGCTGTGGGTGTTGGGTGATCCTGGGCTGTGATTGTTGGGTGACACGTGGCTGTGGGTGTTGGGTGCGATTGCGCGTTGGGGGTTGGGTGGCACTGGGTTGTGGTGTTGAGTGATACTGGACTGTGGGTGTTGGGCAATACTGGGCCGTGGCTGTTGGGTCAGACTGGGCTGTGGTTGTTGGGTCATACTGGTCTGTCGGTGTTGGGTGAGATTAGCTGTGGCTGTTGGGTCATACTGGTCTGTCGGTGTTGGGTGAGATTGGCTGTGGGTGTTGGGTGATACTGGGCTGCGGGTTTTGGGTGATACTGGGCTGAGGGTGTTGGCGACACTGGGCTGTGGATTTTGGGTGAGATTGACTGTGGGTTTTGGGTGATACTGGGCCGTGGGTGTTGGGCGAGATTGACTGTGGGTTTAGAGTGATACTGGGCTGTGGGTGTTGGGTGAGGTTGACTGTGGGTTTAGAGTGATACTAGGCTGTGGGTGGTGGGTGACACTGGGCTGTGGGTGTTGGGTGACACTGGGCTGTGGGTGTTGGGTGAGATTGATTGTGGGTTTTGGGTGACACTGGGCTGTGGATTTTGGGTGAGATTGACTGTGGGTTTTGGGTGATACTGGGCTGTGGGTGTTGGGCGAGATTGACTGTGGGTTTAGAGTGATACTGGGCTGTGGGTGTTGGGTGAGGTTGACTGTGGGTTTAGAGTGATACTAGGCTGTGGGTGGTGGGTGACACTGGGCTGTGGGTGTTGGGTGACACTGGGCTGTGGGTGTTGGGTGAGATTGATTGTGGGTTTTGGGTGTCACTGGGCTGTGGGTGTTGGGTGAGATTGATTGTGGGTGTATGGTGACATTGAGCTGCAGGCATTGGTGGTACTGGGCTTTGGGTGTTGGATGATACTGGTCTGTGAGTGTTGTGCGATACTGGTCTGTGAATGTTGGGTTATACTGACTTGTGGGTGTTGTGTGACACTGGGATGTGGGTGTGAGGTGACACTGGGCTGTGGGTGTTGGGTGAGATTGGCTATGAGTATTGGGTGATACTGGTCTGTGGGTGTTGGGTGACACTGGGCTGAGAGTGTTGGGTGACACTGGGCTGTGGGTGTGGGGTGATAGTGGGTTGTGGACGGGGCTGTGGGTGTGGGGTGATAGTGGGTTGTGGACTGGGCTGTGGGTGTTGGGTGATACCTAGCTGTGGGTGTATGGTGATTGGCTGTAGGTGTTGAGTGGTACTGGACTGTGGGTGTTGGGTAATACTGGACTGTGGGTGATGCGTGACACTGGGCTGTGTGTGTTGTATGACACTGGGCTGTCGGCCTTGGAGAGATTACCTGTGAATGCTGGGTGATACTGGGCTGTTGAAAAGTGTGGTGCTGGAAAAGCGCAGCAGGTCAGGCAGCATTCGAGGAGTAGGAGAATCGACGTTTCAAGCATAAGAAAGACTTATGGCCAAAACGTCGATTCTCCTGCTCCTCGAATGCTGCCTGGCCTGCTGCGCTTTTCCAGCACCACACATTTCAACTCTGGTCTCCAGCATCTGCAGTCCTCGCTTTCTTCTGATACTGGGCTGTGGGTGTTGAGTGACACTGGGCTCTGAGTGTTGGGTGATAATGGGCTGTGGGTGTTGGGTGACAATTGGCTGTGGGTTGGGTTAGATTGAGTGTGAGTGTTGGGTGATACTGGGATGTTGTTGCTGAATGACACTGGGAGTAGGTGTCGGTGAGATCGGCTGTGACTGTTGGGTGATACTGGGCTGTGGATGTTGAGTGACACTGGTCTGAAGGTGTTGGGTGATACTGGACTGTGGGTGCTGGGTCACATTGGGAGGTGGGTGTTGGGTGATACTGGGCTGTGAGTGTTGGGTGACAATGGGCTATGAGCGTTGGGTGACAATGGGCTGTAGGTGTTGGGTGATAATCGGCTGTGGGTTGGGTTAGATTGCCTGTGAGTGTTGGGTGATGCTGGAATGTTGTTGCTGGATGACAATGGGTGTAGGTGTTGGGTCAGATTAGCTGTGAGTGTTGGGTGATACTGTGCTGTGAGTGTTGGTGATACTGCGCTGTCAGTGTTGGGTGACCCCAGGCTGTGAGTGTTGGGTGAGATTGGCTGTGGGTGTTGGGTGATACTGGTCTGTGGGTGGTGGGTGATACTGGTCTGTGGGTGTTGGGTATTACTGTGCTGTGGGTGTTGGGTGACACTGGGCTGTGGGTGGTGGGTGACACTGGACTATGAGTGTTAGGTGACACTGGCTGTGGGTGTTGGGTGACACTGGGCTGTGGGTGTTGGGTGACAATGTGCTGTGGGTGTTGGGTGACAATGTGCTGTGGGTGTTGAGTGATACTTTATTGAAGGGGTTGTGTGACACTGGGCTGTGGGTTTTGGAGAGATTACCTGTGAGTGCTGAGTGATACTGGGCTATAAGTGTTTGATGATACTGGGCTGTAGGTATTGGGTAGTGCTGGGCTGTGAGTGTTGGGTAATAATGGGCTGTGGGTGTTGGATGACACTGGGCTGTGAGTGTTGGGTGATACTGAGATGTTGTTGCTGGATGACAATGGGTATAGGTGTCGGGTCAGATTAGCTGTGAGTATTGGGTAATAATGGGCTGTGGGTGTTGGGTGACACTGGGCTGTGAGGGTTGAGTGATACTAGGCTGTGGATGTCGGGTGAAATGGGGCTGTGAGTGTTGGATTATATTGGGCTGTGGGTGTTGGGTGATACTGGGCTGTGGGTGTTGGGTGAGATTGGCTGTGAGTGTTGGTGATACTGCGCTGTCGGTGTTGGGTGACCCTACGCTGTGAGTGTGGGGTGAGATTTGCTGTGGGTGTTGGGTGGTACTGGTCTGTGGATGTTGGGTGATACTGGTCTGTGGGTGTTGGGTGACACTGGGCTGTTGATGCTGGGTGATACTGGGCTGTGAGTGCTGGGTGATACTAGTCTGGGTGTTGGGTGCTACTGGACTGTGAGTGTTGGGTGATACGAGGCTGTGGGTCTTGGGTGACACTGGGCTGTGGATGTTGGGTGATACGGGGCTGTGGGTGTTGGATTATATTGGGCTGTGGGTGTTGGGTGATACTGGACTGTGGGTGTTGGGTGAGATTGGCTGTGAGTGTTGGGTGATACTGGTCTGTGAGTGCAGGGTGACACTGGTCTATGGGTGTTGGGTGATACTGGGCTGTGAGTGTTGGGTGATATGGGGCTGTGGGTATTGGGTGACACTGGGCTGTGGGTGTTGGGTGAACACTCGGCTGTGGGTGTTGGGTGACACTTGGCTGTGGGTGTTGAGTAATACTGGATTGTGGGTATTGTGTGACACTGGGCTGTGGGCATTGGAGAGATTGCCTGTGAGTGCTGGGTGATACTGGATTATAGGTGTTCGATGATACTGGGCTGTAGGTGTTGGGTGATAATGGGCTGTGGGTGTTAATTGATACTGGGCTGTATGTGTTGGGTAATAATGGGCTGTGAGTGTAGGGTGATAATGGGCTGTGGGTGTATGGTGACACTCGGCTGTGGGTTGGGTTAGATTGGCTGAGAGTGTTGGGTGACACTGGGATATTGTTGCTAGATGACACTGGGTGTAGGTGTCGGGTGAGATTGGCTGTGAGTGTTGGGTGACACTGGACTATGGGTGTTGAGTGATACTGGGCTGTGAGTGTTGGGTAATAATGGGCTGTGGGTGTTGGGTGACACTGGGCTGTGAGTGTTGGGTGATAATGGGCTGTGGGTGTTGGTGATACTGGGCTGTGAGTGTTGCGTGATAATGGGCTTTGGGTGTTGGGTGACACTGGACTGTGAGTGTTGGGTGATAATGGGTTTTGGGTATTGGTGATACTGCACTGTCGGTGTTGGGTGACCCTGGACTGTGAGTGTGGGGTGAGATTTGCTGTGGGTGTTGGGTGATACTGGTCTGTGGATGTTGGGTGATACTGGTCTGTGGGTGTTGGGTGACACTGGGCTGTTGATGCTGGGTGATACTGGGCTGTGAGTGCTGGGTGATACTAGTCTGGGTGTTGGGTGCTACTGGACTGTGAGTGTTGGGTGATATGAGGCTGTGGGTCTTGGGTGACACTGGGCTGTGGATGTTGGGTGATACGGGGCTGTGGGTGTTGGATTATATTGGGCTGTGGGTGTTGGGTGATACTGGGCTGTGAGTGTTGGGTGATATGGGGCTGTGGGTGTTGTGTTCCACTGGGTTGTGGGTGTTGGGTGATACGGGGCTGGGGTGATGGGTTATAATGACTTGTGGGTGTTGGGTGACACTCGGCTGTGGGTTGGGTTAGATTGGCTGTGAGTGTTGGGTGATACTGGGATGTTGTTGCTGGATGACAGTGGGTGTAGGTGTGCGGTGTGATTGGCTGTGAGTGTTGGGTGACACTGGGCTATGAGTGTTGCGTGATAATAGGGGTTGTGGGTGTTGGGTGTTACTGGGCTGTGGGTGCTGGGTTGCACTGGGAGGTGGGTGTTGAGTGATACTGGATTGTGGGTGTTATGTGACACTAGGCTGTGGGCGATGAAGAGATTACCTGTGAGTGCATGGGCGATACTGGGCTATAGGTATACGATGGTAATGGGCTGTGGTTGTTGGGTGATACTGGGCTGTGAGTGTTGGGTGACAATGGGCTGTGAGTGTTGGGTGGCAATGGGCTGTGGGTGTTGGGTGGCACTGGGCTGACAGTGTTTGGTGATAATCGGCTGTGGGTGTACGATGACACTCGGCTGTGGGTTGGGTTAGATTGGCTCTGAGTGTTGGGTGATACTGTACTGTGATTGTTAGGTGATACTGTGCTGTGAGTGTTGGGTGACCCTGGGCTGTGAGTGTTGGGTGAGATTGGCTGTGGGTATTGGGTGATACTGGTCTGTGAGTGTTGGTTGATACTGTGCTGTATGTGTTGGTTGACACTGGGCTGTGGGTGTTGGGTGACACGGGACTGTGGGTGTTGCGTGACAATTGGCTGTGGATGATGGGTGACACTGCTGTGAGTGTTAGGTGACACTGTGCTATGGGTGTTGGGTGACACTGGGCTGTGGGTGTTGTGTGACACCGAGCTGTGGGTGTTGGAGAGATTACCTGTTGAATGCTGGGTGATCCTTGGCTATAGGTGTTGGGTGATACTGGGCTGTAGGTGTTGGGTGATATTGGGCTGTGAGTGTTGGGTAATAATGGGCTGTGGGTGTTAGCTGACACTGGGCTGTGAGTGTTGGGTGATAATGGGCTGTGGGTATATGGTGACTCTTGGCTGTGGGTTGGGTCAGATTAGCTGTGAGTGTTGGGTGATACTGTGCTATGAGTGTTGGGTGAGTTTGGACGTGGCTGTTGGGTGATACTGGTCTGTGGGTGTTGGGTGATATTGGTCTGTGGGTGTTGGGTGATACTGGGCTGTGGGTGTTGGAGAGATTACCCGTGGGTGCTGGGTGACACTGGGCTGTGGGTGTTGGGTGATACTGGTCTGTGGGTGTTGGGTGATCCTGGGCTGTGGATTTTGGGTGATACTGGGTTGTGGGTGTTGAGTGACACTGGGCAGTGAGTGTTGAGTGATTATGGCTTGTGGGTGTTGTGTGACACTGTGCTGTGGGCGTTGGAGAGATTACCCGTGAGTGCTGTGTGATACTGGGCTGTGGGTGTTGAGTGATATGGGGCTCTGAGTGTTGGATTACGTGGGGCTGTGGGTGTTGGGTGATACGGGGCTCTGAGTGTTGGATTACATGGAGCTTTGAGTGTTGGGTGATACTGGGCTGTGGGTGTTGTTGACACTGGGCTGCTGGGGTGATGGGTTATACTGACTTGTGGGTGTTCGGTGATACTGAGCTGTGGGTGTTGGGTGACACTCGGCTGTGGGTTGGGTTAGATTGGCTGTGATTGTTGGGTGATACTGGGATGTTGTTGCTGGATGACTCTGGGTGGAGGTTTTGGGGGAGATTGACTGTGAGTGTTGGGTGACACTGGGCTATGGATGTTGGGTGATAATAGGGGTTTATGGGTGTTAGGTGTTACTGGGCTGTGGGTGCTGGGTCACACTGGGAGGTGGGTGTTGGGTAATACCTGGCTGTGGGTGTATGGCAATACTGGGCTGTGGGTGTTGGGTGACACTGGGCTGTGGGTACTGAGTGACACTAGGCTGTGGGTGTTGAGTAATACTGGATTGTGGGTGTTGTGTGACACTGGGCTGTGGGCGTTGGAGAGATTACCTGTGAGTGCTGGGTGATACTGGGCTCTAGGTGTTCGACGATACTGGGCTGTCGGTGTTGGGTGATACTGGGCTGTGAGTGTTGGGTAATACTGGGCTGTGAGTGTTGGGTAATAATGGGCTGTGGGTGTTGGGTAATAATGGGCTTGTGGGTGTTGGATGACACTGGGATGTTGTTGCTGGATGACAATGGGTGTAGGGGTCGGGTCAGATTAGCTGTGAGTGTTGGGTGATACTGTGCTGTGAGTGTTGGTCACACTGCGCTGTCGGTGTTGGGTGACCCTAGGCTGTGAGTGTTAGGTGAGATTGGCTGTGGGTGTTGGGTGATACTGGTCTGTGAGTGCTAGGTGATATGGTCTGTTGGTGTTGGGTGATACTGGGCTGTGAGTGTTGGGTGATATGGGGCTGTGGGTATTGGGTGACACTGGGCTGTGGGTGTTGGGTGAACACTCGGCTGTGGGTGTTGGGTGACACTTGGCTGTGGGTGTTGAGTAATACTGGATTGTGGGTGTTGTGTGACACTGGGCTGTGGGCATTGGAGAGATTGCCTGTGAGTGCTGGGTGATACTGGATTATAGGTGTTCGATGATACTGGGCTGTAGGTGTTGGGTGATAATGGGCTGTGGGTGTATGGTGACACTCGGCTGTGGGTTGGGTTAGATTGGCTGAGAGTGTTGGGTGACACTGGGATATTGTTGCTGGATGACACTGGGTGTAGGTGTCGGGTGAGATTGGCTGTGAGTGTTAGGTGACACTGGGCTATGGGTGTTGGGTGACACTGGGCTGTGAGTGTTGGGTGATAATGGGCTGTGGGTGTTGGTGATACTGGGCTGTGAGTGTTGGGTGATAATGGGCTTTGGGTGTTGGGTGACACTGGGCTGTGAGTGTTGGGTGATAATGGGTTTTGGGTATTGGTGATACTGCGCTGTCGGTGTTGGGTGACCCTGGACTGTGAGTGTGGGGTGAGATTTGCTGTGGGTGTTGGGTAATACTGGTCTGTGTGTATTGGGTGACACTGGGATATTGTTGCTGGATGACACTGGGTGTAGGTGTCAGGTGAGATTGGCTGTGAGTGTTGGGTGACACTGGGCTATGGGTGTTGGGTGACACTGGGCTTTTGGTGTTGGGTGACACTGGGTTGTGAGTGTTGGGTGATATTGGTCTGTGGGTGTTGGGTGATACGGGGTTGTGGGTGTTGTTGATACTGGGCTGTGGGTCCCCGTTTATGTGATCCTGATTTTGTGCTCTCCCTGGCTTCTATACAGGGACTGGCACCAACGTATGTTACATGGAGCAGATGAGGAATATTGACAAATTGGATGGTGATGATGGATTCATGTGCATAAATGCAGAATGGGGAGCATTCGGAGACAGTGCGAGGAGACCACTTCAGGACATTATGAATGAATTTGACGAGCTGGCAGATAAACAGTCTCAGCATCCGGGACAGCAGATGTAAGGGTTGGATCTTTAGTGAGGGTTTGGAATGATTGCACAGCTGCTGTGTACTCTACACTTTGTTGAGTTATCCCAGCTGATTAACCTCCCCCCACAGTCCACATACACGCTTCTCTCTCAGTCATCTCAATAAAGGTGTTAGGTGTCATTTTTACCACAATCCCATTCGGTCACAGCATTTACAGTGTTTCCATCCCCTAGCATACTCACATCAGGGAGAACATTTCACTCTGGCTGAAACACTTCCGAAATATTGCTCAGTTACTTAATACAAATCCTTCACTGCACTCCTGATCCTCATTTCCTCCATTTCTGTCACTAGCCACAAGTAGTCTTTCCACGACCACTCGTTCCCACCCTCCGATGTCCTATTGGGGCAATGGTGACACTATCTCAATCTAATGTTCTACCTGTTCCAGGGTGAGGGTCTCCCCTGTTTCAGGGTTAGTGTCTCTCCTGTTTAGTGGAGAGGGTCTCCCCTGTTACAGAATGAGGGGCTCTTCTGTTCCAGGTCAATGCTGCCACCTTGTTTCAGAGAGAAGTCTCTCATGCTTGAGGGTGAGGGTCTCCCCGTTTCAGGGTGAGGGTCTCCCCGTTTCAGGGTGAGGGTCTCCCTGTTTCAGGGAGGAGGTCGCCACTGTTCCAGGGTGAGAGTCTCCTGTGTTCCAGGGAGAGGGTCTCCTGTGTTTCAGGGTGAGGGTCTCCTGTGTTTCAGGGAGAGGGTCTCCTGTGTTTCAGGGAGAGGGTCTCCTGTGTTTCAGGGTGAGGGTCTCCTGTGTTTCAGGGTGAGGGTCTCCTGTGTTTCAGGGAGAGGGTCTCCTGTGTTTCAGGGTGAGGGTCTCCTGTGTTTCAGGGTGAGGGTCTCCTGTGTTTCAGGGTGGGGGGTCTCCTGTGTTTCATGGTGGGGGATTCTCTCCTGCTCCAGGATCAATGTCTCCCCGTTCCATGTTGAGATTCTGTCCCAGTTCAGGGCAAGGGTCTCTCTTGTTCAAGATTTTTCATGCCCTCTCTTAGCTCTCCTAATCCCTTTCTTCAGCTTCCTTCTGGCAATCCTGTATCCCTCCAATGCTCTGTCTGAACCTTGTTTCCTCAACCTTATGTAAACCTCCTTCTTCCTCTTTACAAGACATTCAACCTCCCTCGTCAACCAAGGTTCCCTCATACGACCATCTCTTTCCTGCCTGACAGTTACATACATATCAAGGACACGTCATATCTGTTCCTTGAAAAAGTTCAACATTTCCACGACATCCTTCCCTGACAGCCTATGCTCCCAACTTATGCTCCTCAGATCCTGTCTTACAGCATCGTATTTATCCTTCCCCCAATTGTAAAACCTACCCTGTTGCACGCACTTATCTCTCTCCATAACCAAGGTGAAAGTCACAGAATTGTGGTCACCATCACCAAAATGTTCACCCAGTAACAAGTCCCGGTTCGTTACCAAGTACCAAATCCAATATGGCCTCCCCTCTGGTCGGACAACCTACATACTGAGTTAGAAAAGCTTCCTGGACACACTGCACAAACACTGCCCCATCCAATCTACTTGATCTAAAGAGCTTCCAATCAATATTTGGGAAGTTGAAATCGCCCATGACTACTACCCTGTGGCTTCTGCACCTTTCCAAAATCTGTTTCCCAATCTGTTTCTCCACATCTCTGCTGCTATTTGGGGGCCTATAGTAAACACCCAACATGGTGACTGCTCCTTCCCTATTTCTGACTTCAGCCCATACTACCTCCAAAGGCAGATCCCCCTCGAACTGCCTTTCTGCAGCCGTTATACCGTTTCTAATTAGCAATGCCACCCCTCCCTCCTTTTTTACCACCCTCCCTAATCTTACTGAAACGTCTATAACCAGGAACCTCCAACAACCATTCCTGTCCCTCTTCTATCCACGTTTCCGTGATGGCCACAACATCGTAGTCCCAGGTACCGATCCACGCCTTAAGTTCACCCACCTTATTTCTGATACTCCTTGCGTTGAAGTATACACACTTGAACCCATTTCTATGTCTGCAAGTATTCCCTGTCAGTGCTACCTTCTCCACAGCCTCCCTTCATTCTTGGACATCCTGACAAACAGCTAGCTTACTTGCTGGACTACAAGTAAGTTTAAACCCCCCCCCCCCCCCAAAGAGTGCTAGCAAACCTACCTCCCAGGATATTGGTGCCCTTCTGGTTCAGGTGCAACCCGTCCTGCTTGTACAGGTCCCACCTTCCCCAGAATGCAGTCTAATTGTCCAAATACCTGAAGCCCTCCCTCCTACACCATCCTTGCAACCACATGTTCAACTGCACTCTCTCCCTATTCCTTGCCTCACTGTCACGTGGCACCGGCAACAACCCAGAGATGACGACTCTGTCCGTCCTAGCTTTTAGCTTCCAGCCTAACTCCCTGAGCTCTTGAATGACCTCCCCACCCCTCTTCCTACCTATGTCATTGGTGCCAACGTGCACCACGACTTCTGGCTGCACACCCTTCCCCTTAAGGATTCTGAAGACACGGTCCAAGACATCTCGGACCCTGGCACCGAGGAGGCAACAAACCATCCGAGAGTCTCGCCCATGTCCACAGAACCGCCTGTCTGTCCCTCTAACTATAGAGTCTCCTATAACTAGCGCTCTCTTCCTCTCCCCCTTTCCCTTCTGAGCCTCAGAGCCGGACCTCGTGCCAGAGACCCGGTCACTGTAGCTTACCCCTGCTAGGCCGACCCCCCCAACAGTATCCAAAGCGGTATACTTATTGTTGAGGGGAATGACCACAGGGGATCCCTGCACTGCCTGCTTCCTCCCCTTCCCACCTCTAACTGTTACCCAGCTACCTCTGTTCTCTGGCGTAACTATGTCCCTGTAGCTTCTATCTATCACCCTCTCAGCCTCTCGAATAATCCTCAGTTCATCCAGCTCCAGTTCCAGTTCCCTAACGCGGTCTGTGAGGAGCTGGAGCTGGCTGCATTTCCTGCAGATGAAGTCGGCAGGAGCATCGGTGATCACCCCTACCTCAAACATCCTGCAGGAGGAACATTCCACTGCCTGCGCTGCCATTACTCTACACTTAGTCTCCAAAACAAGAACACTGAGTAGCTTACCTCTGGACTTTAAAGTTAGGTTAGAGGAAGAGGATGGTAGGGAGGCCCTACTTTGTAGGGCCTGGGGTCTAGAACACACCCACTCAAATATCAATCACTTACCTCCCCAATCAGCTCAGCACTCCAACTTCACTTCTGCCCAGCTCGCGCTGCTCTCTGCTGTGAAAAGAAAAGACCGTTGGCGTCGAGGTAAGTTCTTAAATATCAATCACTTACCTTCCCGACCAGCTCTGCGCTCCAACTTCACTTCCGCCCAGCTCGCGCCACTCTCTGCTGTGAAAAGCTAATGCATATGTGAGAAACATGAGAATGACGAGAACGAGGGTAGGTCTGATCAAGGAGAGTAGTGGGAGACTGTGTATTGAGTTGGAAGAGATATGAGAGGTCTTGAATGAGTACTTTTCTTCAGTATTTACAAACGAGAGGGACCGTATTGTTGAAGAGGAGAGTGTGAAACAGACTGGTAAGCTAGAAGAGATACTTGTTAGACTTGATAGATGTGTTGGACGTTTTGAACAACTTGAGGATAGACAAGTCCCCTGAGCCTAACGGGATATATCCTAAGATTATGTGGGAAGCAAGAGACTTAGATATGATGCAGACCTGGCTGAGGAGTGGCAGATGGAATTCAACCCTGTCAAGTGTGAGGTTGTCCATTTTGGAAGGACGAATAAGAATGCGGAATACAGGGTTAATGGTAGGGTTCTTAGTAAGGTGGAGGAGCAGAGGGATCTTGGGGTCTATGTTCATAGATCTTTAAAAGTTGCCACTCAGGTGGATAGAGCTTGTAAGAAGGCCTATGGTGTATTAGCGTTCATTAGCAGAGGGATTGAATTCAAGAGTCGTGAAGTGATGTTGCAGCTGTACAGGACCTTGGTAAGGCCACATTTGGAGTACTGTGTGCAGTTCTGGTCGCCTCACTTTAGGAAAGATGTGAAAGCTTTGGAGAGGGTGCAGAGAAGATTTACCAGGATGTTGCCTGGAATGGAGAATAGTTCGTTCGAGGATAGGTTGAGAGTGCTAGGCCTTTTGTCATTGGAACGGTGAAGGATGAGGGGTGACTTGATAGAGGTTTATAAGATGATCAGAGGAATAGATAGAGTAGACAGTCAGAAACTTTTTCCCCGGGTACAACAGAGTGTTACAAGGGGACATAAATTTAAGGTGAAGAGTGGAAGGTATAGGGGGGATGTCAGGGGTAGGTTCTTTACCCAGAGAGTGGTGGGGATATGGAATGCGCTGCCTGTGGGAGTGGCAGAGTCAGAATCAATGGCGACCTTTAAGCGGCAATTGGATAGGTACATGGATGGGTGCTTAAGCTCGGACAAATGTTCGGCACAACATCGTGGGCCGAAGGGCCTGTTCTGTGCTGTATTGTTCTATGTTCTATGTTCTATGTTGTTCCCAGTTGAGGCTTTCTCCTGTTTCAGGGTCAGTATCTTCCCAGTTTCAAGGCAGGGTCGCACCAGAGTTTGCATCTCACCTCTCTCTCTGTCTCCGATCCCATTCACAGCTTTGAGAAGATGATCAGTGGGTTGCTCCTGGGTACGATTGTTCAAAATATTTTGTTGAAGCTCAAGGAGAAAGGAGTTATCTTCTCGGAAATCAAACAACATCAACTCGATCATCATGGCCTCTTTGAAACAAAGTACCTGTCAGTGATTGAAAGGTAGAGGAACCATCTGACCATTGCTGTTTTATATTCACACCAACTCTGTATCTCAGAGTCATGCTGTGTTCTCTGCCTCGTTATTTCACTGTACCTTCTAGCTCAAAAACCCACTATGGTCCTCTGTCTCAGAATTAAAACGTAACTGTGTGAGTATATGTGTTGCTCTAAAATCTCACTATTCTCTGCTCCCTCTCAGTGATACTGATGACCTGCTGAATGTGAAATCCATTCTGGAAAAGTTTGATCTATCCTCTGGGATTGAGGACCGCCGTTTGGTGCAGAAAGTTTGTGAGGCAGTCACGCAGAGAGCAGCTCGGCTGTGTGCGGCTGGGCTCGCTACTGTGCTTGAGAAAATGAGGGAAGCCCAGCAACAGGATCACATGATGACCATCGGGGTGGAGGGGTCCTTGTACAGACTACATCCTCAGTAAGTCTCAGAGTGCTCCATTTACAATTAGCTTACCAACACACACTGTCCCCACTCGGTCAACCCGGAAGACCATTGGAAATAGGAACAGGAGTAGGCCATTCATCTCCTTAAGCCTGCTCTGTCATTCATTAGGATCATGGTTGTCCAACATTTGTCACGTCTTACTTCCCTGCCTTTTCCCCTTGATCTTTGATTTGGATCAATCTCAGCCGTAAATATACACAAGGACTTTACCCTACAGTTCTCTGTGGCAAAGACTCACAATACTCAAAGAAATTCCTCCTCATCTGAGTCTTTAAATTGGTCCTCCTCAATTCTGAGATTATGCTGTTCCTAGACTTTCCTAGACATGCAGGAACCATCCTTTCAACATTTACTCTGTCAAGCCCCTTAAGAATCCTTTATGTTTCAATTTTTTTCAAACTCTAGTCAGTAGAGTCCGTTACACCATAAGATATAGGAACAGTGTTACACTGTTTGAGTGTTTGAGTCTGGCCCGACATTTGATCATGGCTGGTATGTTTCTTAACCCCATTCCCTGGCCTTCTCCCTGTAACCCTTGATCTCTTTACCAATAAAGAGCCTATCCATCTCTGTCTGAAACACACTCAATGACTTGGCCTCCATAACTTTCTGTGGCAATGAGTTCCACAGATTAACTACCCACTGGTTGAAGAAATTCCTCCTCATCTCAGTTCTAAAGATTCATCCCTTCACTGAGAGGCTGTGCCCTCAGGTCCTAGTCTCTCTTACTGATAGAAACATCTGTTCCATGTCCATTTTCTCTCAGTCTTGCAGTACATTTCATCCTTCCAAACTCTATCAAGTACGGACCCAGTGTCCTCAACTGCTCCTCAAATGACAAGCTCTTCATTGCCAGTATGATTTTCATAAACCTCCTCTGGGCCCCTCCAATGCCAGGACAAAGTTCCTTAGATTCAGGACCCAAAACTGCTCACAATATTCCACATAAAGTTTCATCTACAGCCTCAGCAAGTACATCTCTGCTCTTGTATTCTAGCCCTCTTGAAATGAATGCTAACATTAGAGTCATAGAGTCATAGAGATACACAGTACAGAAACAGATCCTTCGGTCCAACTCGTCCATGCTGCCCAGATATCCTAACCTAATCTAGTCCCATTTGCCAGCACTTGGCCCATATCCCGCTGAACCCTTCCTATACATATAGCCATCCAGATGCCTTTTAAATGCTGCAATTGTACCAGCCTCCACCACTTCCTCTGGCAGCTCATTCCATACATGCACCACCCCCTCCATGAAAAAGTTGCCCCTTAGGTCCCTTTTATATCTTCCCCCTCTCACCCTAAACCTATGTCATCTAGTTCTGGACTCCTCCACCCCAGAGAAGAGACCTTGTCTACTTATACTATCCATGCCCCTCATGATTTTATAAACCTCTAGAAGGTCACCCCTCAGTCTCCGATGCACCAGGGAAAATGGCCCCAGCCTATTCAGCCTCTCTCTGTAGCTCAAATCCTCCAACCCTGGCAACATCCTTGTAAATCTTTTCTGAATCCTTTCAAGTTTCACAACATCCTTCCAATAGGAAGGAGACCAGAATTGCACACATATTCCAACAGTGGCCTAACCAATGTCCTGTACAGCAGCAACACGACCTCCCAACTCCTGTACTCAATACTCTGACCAATAAAGGAAAACATACCAAACGCCTTCTTCACTATCCTATCTACCTGCGACTCCACTTTCAAGGAACTATGAATCTGCATTCCATAGAGACCTTGGAGTGGCAGGTTCATAGTTCCTTGAAAGTAGAGTCACAGGTAGATAGAATAGTGAAGAAGGCATTTGGTATACTTTCCTTTATTGTTCAGCAACATTCTGGAGGACCTTACCATTAATTGTATAAGCCCTGCTTTGATTTGCTTTCCCAAATTGCAGCACCTCACATTTATCTAAATTAAACTCCATCTGCCACTCCTCAGCCCATTGGCCCATCTGATCAAGATCCCATTGTACTCTGAGATAACCTTCTTTGTTGTCCACTACACCTCCAATTTTGGTGTCATCTGCAAATGTGTTCATATCCAAATTATTTATATAAATGACTTGCATTTACCTCTCTAACCACCAAGTGAACCTGTATGCTAACCCTAAGAGAATTCTGAAAAAGGACTCCTAAGTCCCTTTGTACTTCAGATTTCCAAAGCCTTTCCCCACTTGGAAAATACTCTACACCTCTACTCTTCCTACAAAATTGCGTAATCTTACACTTTCCCATACTGTATTCCATCTGCCATTTCTTTACCCACTCATCTAGATTCACCCACACAAATTTCTGGTATGCTACTGGTGTTTTCCAATGTAAAAACGGATGCAAAGTATCTATTCAGTTCCTCCCTCATTTGTTTATTCCCCATTACTACAGCTCCACCCTCATTTTCCAGCATTCTAATGTCCATTCTTGCCTTTCTCCCTTACTTTTCAGATATATTAAAAATTCTTTTATATTACTAGCTCCATTCTCTCATATTTCATCTTTTCCCTACTTACTGATGTTTTTCTTATCCTCTGTTGGTTTTTAAAGGCTTCCCAATCCTCTGGAGTCCCACTAATCTTCACCAGATTGTGTACTTCATCTTCAACTTCTATGCTGTTCCTGACTTTCTTTGTCAGCCATGGTTGAATCATCCTCCTCTTCCTATATTTCTTCTTCCTTGGGATAAACTTCCACTGTGCATCCCAACCTGTTTGACCTTTGCTCATAAGGCAATTCCCCTATACCAGGGATCATCCAAGTGAACCTTCTCTGAACTGCCTCTGATGAATACACAAACGCCAGATGTGGTCCCACTAGCACCTTGTACAGTTGCAAAAAACTTTGCTACTCTTATACTTTGAAATAGGGGCCAACATTCCTTCAACCTTCCTGATTACCTGCTGCAGCTTTGCGCAAACTTTTTGTGTTCCATGCACAAATACTCCCAAATCCCTTTGTGTTGCAGTTTTCTGCCATTTCTCTCAATTTAAACAATGCTCTGTTCTTTTGTTCTCCCTTCAAAATAAACAGCTTCACATGTTCCCACATTTTACTTAGATTAAGTAGATGGGCAAAAAGTTGGCAAACTATCAATATTTCTTTGTAAACTGTTTGTGTCCTTCTCACACCTTTCCAACTATTTTTGTGTTGCCTTGCTCAGATTGTGCTTTAAGGAATACTCATGTGACTCAGAGGCTCTTAGAGTCATAAAGTACTACAACGGGGAAAGAGGCCCTTGGCCCATCGTATCCACGCCAGTCATCAAGCATCTATCCACTCAAAGCTCATTTCCCAATACTTAGCTCAAAACCCTATATGCTATGATGTTTTCTTGTTTTGCATCTGACTGTGATTTCAGGGAGTACAGAGTTTCCTGTTTTTCCAAACCTGTGGCTCCACCTGCATATGCTCAGGAAAGGCTCTTAGAAGGGACCTATGTTCATGTTTTTTGATTGAGTTTTCAGGAATGTTATTTGCCAGCATTTTCAAAAGATCTTTCATAACGTTTCTTTCTGGAGAAGCATCAATGAGTTCAGAGAAAATTGAGTCAGGACAAGTAGCTGAATGGATTTCTTGCTTGGCTTCAAGACAGGATCAGAAATTAGGAGTTACCACATTCCTGATGGGAGGAGTGGCCTGCTAATCAACAATCACATGTATAAATTAGCAATTGAATACCTGAGATGGTATTAAATCTCAACACACATTTATTCACAAGTAGGGCAGATTGGTCTGCAGAACTCTTGTGGGTGGAGAATATAGACAAGATGGAACAATTCCTGTGGATTCAGAGTGCAAACCACAAGGATCAACAATGTGTCTTTTTCCACAGTGGCAATGATAACACATGGTTGTCCACCACAAAAAGATCCTCATTTCAGTCACCAGTCAGTTGCATCAAGATTTTCGCTCTAGTTGGAAGATTTTCTTTAACTGCTGAAACATGTATTGCTGGAAAAGCGCAGCAGGTCAGGCAGCATCCAAGGAGCAGGAGAATCGACGTTTCGGGCATAAGCCCTTCTTTAAGAGTTATGATATGTTATTCATTTGGTTACCCTCACTGAAGGAGAGACACAGAAACTAAAAACAAAAATGCTGGAGATCACAGGGGGTCAGGCAGCTTCCAGGGAGCCAAAGCAAGTTAAGGTTTTGAGTCTAGATGACTCTTCATCAGAGCTCTGGGGAGTGCCGAAGAATGGAAACGTAGTCAGTATTTTTTCACTCACTCCACTCACTTCACTCACTCACTCTACTCACTCACTCCACTCACTCACTCACTCCACTCGGCAAAAGAGAGGACTGCAGATGCTGGAAACTAGAGTTTAGATCAGAGCGCTGCTGGAAAAGCACAGCAGGTCAGGCAGCATCCGAGGAGCAGGAAAATCGATGTTTCGGGCAAAAGCCCTTCATCAGGAATGGAGGCAGGGAGCTTCCAGGATGGAGAGATAAGTTGGGGGAGTTGGGGAGACGGTAGCAAAGAGTACACTGGGTGGATGAAGGTGGGGATGAAGGTGATAGGTCAGAGGGGAGGGTAGAGTGGATCGGTGGGAAGGGAGATAGACAGGTAGGACAGGTCACGAAGATGGTGCTGAGCTGGAAGGTTGGAACTGGGGTGAGGTTGGGGAGGGGAAATGAGGAAACTGGTGAAGTCCACATTGATGTCCTGGGGTTGAAGTGTTCAGAAGCGGAGGATGAAGTGTTCTTCCTCCAGGCGGGTGGTGAGGGAGCGGCAGTGGAGGAGGCCCAGGACCTGCATGTCCTTGGCAGAGTGGGAGAAGGAGTTGAAATGTTGGGCCACTCTTACCTGCCAATCTCCCTTCCCACCTATCTGCTTACCCTCCCCTCTGACCTATCACCTTCATCCCCACCTCCATCCACCCATTGTACTCTTTGCTACCTTCCCCCACCCTCCTCTCCGAACTATCACCTCCATCCCCACCCCCATTCACCTATTGTACTCTTTGCTACCTTCTCCCCAGGGCCCCCCCTCCCCGCTCCTCCAATTTATCTCTCCACCCTGAAGGCTCCCTGCCTTCATTCCTGGTGAAGAGCTTTTGCCCGAAACATCGAATTTCCTGCTCCTCAGATGCTGCCTGACCTGCTGCGCTTTTCCAGCACCACTCTGATCTAATCACTCAATCACTCCACTTGTTCATTCAATCCACTCACTCACTCCATTCACTCACTCCACTCACTCCACTCACTCACTAACTCATTCCATTCCAGTTGTGAGATCATCCTTTGTGACAACCCAGTACAGTGGATTGGTTGCTTTATACTGTTTTGAAACCCCCTAATTCAATTTAAAAACTTACAGCCCCTTAAAGGGCATTCTCACTTTATATGTGTTAAAGTTAACAGCTATGGCTTCCACCCGAATGTGCTTAACCTCAATTGATAAAATTGGTATATACACCAGGGTTGCTTTCTTTAATAAGAGGCTGATGGGAGCATTAATTGAGCTTTTAGCAAATGCCTCCTTTAGCAAGGAGGACATTAACGGAAGAGTAGAGATTTAAAATAACTGTGGAGGATTAGAGGGACCAGAATAATACTTCCATCTGGAGGGTGGTTGGAGTTTGAAAGGTTGTTATGAGCTCCAACAGTATTTGAAGACCTTTTGAAAGATAGGAAACATATAATGTGGCAAAGATTAGTGATAAACTAGAGAATTGGGAAAGTTTTAAAAGGCAACAAAAAGTGATGAAAAATACCATATAGAGGGAGAACTATATAAACAATGAAGGTAAACTTCCAAATCATATAAAGAGTACAGATTCAGTCAAGAAATATTCCCACAAAGAGGAAAGACAGGGCCAACAAATCCAGAACTCCCTGGATGAAAAGGTACATGGAGATTTAAGATGAAGACAAGAATGTGTACATATTACAGGTGTCAAGTGGGTAAAAGTCTGTTTACCATCTACCAGTACAAAGTTTGGGAGAAGATTTGTAGCTCGGGTGCTTGTTGTTATGGTTCTGTTCGCCGAGCTGGGAATTTGTGTTGTAGACGTTTCGTCCCCTTCTAGGTGACACTCTCAGTGCTTGGGAGCCGCCTGTGAAGCGCTTCTGTGATGTTTCCTCCGGCATTTATAGTGATTTGTATCTGCCACTTCCGGTTGTCAGTTACAGTTACAGGAGGCTCCCAAGCACTGAGGATGTCACCTAGACAGGGGACGAAACGTCTGCAACACAAATTCCCAGCTCAGCGAACAGAACCACAACAACCAGTACAAGACCGATTGTGATGGAATATTCCCCACTTCCCTGCTTGTAGCCCTAACAACATTCAAGAAGCCTGACATCATCCAGGGCAAATCAACTGTTTCGTTAGCACAATATCCACAAACATTTCCTCCCTCCTCCACCGATGCTCTGTAGCAGCAGTTTGTACCATTGACAAGATGCACTGCAGAAATTCACCAATGCTCCTCAGACAGCAACTTCCAAACCTGTGACCATTACCATCTAGAAGGACAAAGGCAGCAGTTACATGAAGGTTTGTAGAGGGGTTTCCCAGGATCAGTATTAGCACCTAAGCTCTTCCTTATGTATAGAAATGATCTCGACCTTGGAGTATAGTATTAAGATATGCAAATTGTAGAAATCTATGAGGAAGAAAGTGTAGAACTAGAAAAAGACATTGACAAATTGGTGAAGTGGGTAGGCAAGAGGAAGTTCAATGCAGAGGAATATGACATGATTTATTTTGTTGAAAGAACAAAGAAGGGCTGCAAAGAATAGCCTGGGAACAATAGCCCTGTCAGCCTACCATCTATGGTCGGCAAGTTACTTGAGAAGCTCTGAGAGATGAGATATACATACATTTGGAAAGGCAAAGTTTGCTTAGGAATAGTCAGCATGGCCTTGTGCTTGGAAATCATGCCTCTCAAATTTGATAGAGTTCTTTGATGATGTGGCCAGGAAGGTTGACAAGGGCAGGGCGGTAGACATAGTCTATTAGGATTTTGGAAAGAAATTTGATAATGTTCCACATGGTAGGCTGCTCTGGGAGGTTAGCTCACATAGAATCCAGGGGGAGCTGGAAAATTGGGTACAAAATTAGCTTGATGGTCAGAACAGAGGGTAATAGTGGAAGGATGCTTGTCAGACTGGAGGCCTATGACTAATAGTGTGCCTCAGGGGTCGGTGCTGGGCTCATTACTGTTTGTTACCTATATCAGTGATGTGGGTGAGAATGTACAAGGCATGATTAGAAAGTTAGCTGATGACACTAAAATAGATGGTAATGTGGACAGTGAGGAAGATTATCAGAAACTGCAGCAGGACCTTGGTCAGCTGGGGACATGGGCTGAGAAATAGAAAATGGAGTTTAATATAGATAAGTGTGAGGTCTTGCATTTTCGAAAGTCAAATCAAGGTAGGAGTTTCATAGTGAATGGTAGGGCCTTAGGGAGTGAAGTGAAACAGAGGGACCTTGGAGTTCAGGTTCACAGTTCTCTGAAAGTGGAGTTACAGGTAGACAGGCCAGTGAAGAAGGCTTTTAACACACTGGCCTTCATCAGTCAGGGCATTGAGTACAGAAGTTGGGAAATTATGGTGCAGTTGTACAGCACATTGGTGAGGCTGCACTTGTATTATGTTCAGTTTTGGTCACCTTGCTATAGGAAAGATGTTGCTAAACTGGAAAGAGTGCAGAAGAAATTTACAAGCATGATGTCAGCACTCAAGAGTCTGAGTTATAGGGAGAGGTTGGATAAGATAGAACTATTTTTCTTTAGTTCGTAGCAGAATGAGGTGGGAATCTTATAGAAATGTGAAAGATCATGTGAGACATGGATAGGGTGAACGCACTCAGTCTTTTTCCTAGGGTTGGAAAATCAAGGACTGGAGGCCATCAGTTTAAGGTCAGAGGGGAAAGAATAAAAGGGGACCTGAGGGGCAACTTTTTTACACAGAAGATGGCAGGCATATGGAATGAGCTGCTTGCGAAAATGGATGAGGCAGGTACATTAACAACGTTTAAAAGGCATTTGGAACACAGGTGGATAGGAAAGGATTAGAAGGATATGGGCCAAGTGCAGGAAATGGGGCTAGCATGGATGGACATTTTGGGCCAAAGGGCATGGCTCCATGCTGTAGGACTCTATGACTCTATGACTAACATGGAGGGACAGTACAAAACAAAGGATGTGACACAAAAGAGCATGGAGAGATATCTGGCTATATATGTAACTAAACATGACCAGACAAGTGGAGAAAGTAATTAATAAAACAAACAGTATCCTAAGCTTCACTAAGGCATGCACAGAATGGAAGAGCAAAGTGGTGATGCTGATCTGGTATAAATCAGTGGTTAGATATCATTGGACTATTGTGTATAGTCGAAAGTGCAGTGCTGGAAAAGAACAGCAGGTCATGCAGCATCCAAGGAGCAGGAGAATCGATGTTTCAGGCATAAGCCCTTCATCAGGAATCTTGATTCCTGATTCCTGATGAAGGGCTTATGCCAGAAAGATCAATTCTCCTGCTCCTCAGATGCTGCCTGACCTGCTGTGCTGTTCCAGCATCATACTCTCGACTCTGATCTCCAGCATCTGCAGTCCTCACCTTTCTCCTACCCGAAAATATAGTTTTACACAGCACAGGAGAGGAAGGATGTGAACACTTTGAAAAGAATGCAGAAGAGGTTTACCAAATTACATCCAGGAATGAACAAGGCTCACTCAATGATGAGGTTCTGGAATGCACCGTCTGAGGGTGTATGGTGGAGGCAGGTTCATTTGAAGCAATCAAAAGGGAAACAGATTTCTCGGAAAAGGAAGAATGTGCAGAATTAAAGGGAGAAGACAGGAGAATGAACTAAAGTGGTAAATTCCTGCAGAGACATAACATAGGTATGAGGGGCAGAATGGTCTAATTCTTCAGTGGGCGGCACAGTGGCACAGTGGTTAGCACTGCTGCCTCACAGCGCCTGAGACCCGGGTTCAATTCCCGCCTCAGGCGACTGACTGTGTGGAGTTTGCACGTTCTCCCCGTGTATGCGTGGGTTTCCTCCGGGTGCTCCGGTTTCCTCCCACAGTCCAAAGATGTGCAGGCCAGGTGAATTGGCTATGCTAAATTGCCCATAGTGTTAGGTAAGGGGTAGATGTAGATGTAGATGTAGGGGTATGGGTGGGTTACGCTTCGGCGGGGCAGTGTGGACTTGTTGGGCCGAAGGGCCTGTTTCCACACTGTAAGTAATCTAATCTAATCTAATCTTTACTGAAAATATTGTGTAATTCACTGATTGCTGCTCTGACTTTGGTTTCTCTCAATAGTTTTTCCAGGATTCTTGAGGACACAGTGAAGGATTTGGCTCCACAGTGTCAAGTGACTTTCCGACATTCAAAAGATGGCTCAGGGAGGGGGGCAGCGGTAGTTGCTGCCATGAACAGGTGCTAAATACCATGGCAACATAGAAATATTCCAGCCTGTGGAACACAGTCACACTGTAACACGGCACACACTGTACAGTCTGTGACACGCAGTCACCCAGTAACACAGGCACACACTGCACTGTGTGACACGCGGTCGCCCAGTAACACAGGCACACACTGCAGTCTGTGACACGCTGTCACCCAGTAACACAGGCACACACTGCAGTCTGTGACACGCTGTCACCCAGTAACACAGGCACACACTGCAATCTGTGACATGCTGTCACCCAGTAACACAGGCACACACTGCAGTCTGTGACACGCTGTCACCCAGTAACACAGGCACACACTGCAGTCTGTGACACGCAGTCACCCAGTAACACAGGCACACACTGCAGTCTGTGACACGCAGTCACCCAGTAACACAGGCACACACTGCAGTCTGTGACACGCGGTCGCCCAGTAACACAGGCACACACTGCAGTCTGTGACATGCAGTCACCCAGTAACACAGGCACACACTGCAGTCTGTGACATGCAGTCACCCAGTAACACAGGCACACACTGCACTGTGTGACACACAGTCACCCAGTAACACAGGCACACACTGCAGTCTGTGACACGCGGTCGCCCAGTAACACAGGCACACACTGCAGTCTGTGACATGCAGTCACCCAGTAACACAGGCACACACTGCACTGTGTGACACGCAGTCACCCAGTAACACAGGCACACACTGCAGTCTGTGACACGCGGTCGCCCAGTAACACAGGCACACACTGCACTGTGTGACACGCAGTCACCCAGTAACACAGGCACACACTGCAGTCTGTGACACGCTGTCACCCAGTAACACAGGCACACACTGCAGTCTGTGACACGCAGTCACCCAGTAACACAGACACACACTGTAGTCTGTGACATGCAGTCACCGAGTAACACAGGCACACACTGCAGTCTGTGACACGCGGTCACCCCGTAACACAGACACACACTGCACTGTGTGACACGCAGTCACCCAGTAACACAGACACACACTGTAGTCTGTGACGCACGGTCACCCAGTAACGCAGGCACACACTGCAGTCTGTGACACACGGTCACCCAGTAACATACAGTCATCCAGTAACACAGACGTTCATTCCAGTCTATGACAGACAGTCACCCAGGAACAGACATTCATTGCAGTCTGTGACACGTAGTCAACCTGTGACACAGACATTCATGCCAATCTGTGACAGATAGTCTGAAAAATATGTTGCCTGAAAATCACAGCAGGTCAGGCAGCATCCAAGGAGCAGGAGAATCGACGTTTTGGGCATATGCCCTTCTTCAGGAACCTCACTTTCTCCCTGTGACAGATAGTCACCCAATAACACAGACATTTATTCCAGTCTGTGACAGATAGTCACCCAGTAACACACTGTAGTCTGTGACACACAGTCACACTGCATTGTAGATACACAGTCAGACTGTAATGCAGACACACACTGCAGTCTGTGTCACACAGACCAACTTTTAAACACAGATTGTTTCCAGTTTGTGAGCGACAGTCTAACTCTAAGATGCAAGCACATATTACAAGTATTTGGGATCAGTATCAGTGGAGCAAGACTTGAGAAATGAACTGAGTGCTACTGTATGATCCACAGAGATTTCACAACCAGCAATGTTATCATAAATGTCTTTGTCCACAGTATTCACCAGACACCCAGGAAATTTCCAGACAACAAGGTTTTGTGAAGGGTGAAATGATCAGGAGCAGTTTAATTGACTAGGCTTGGAATTGCCATTAATGTAGATATTGAAGGAACATTATTATCGAGATGATTAGATAATTGATGGAGTTGATAGTGACACCATCATAAGTCTCCCGTGTGCCAGAGCCAATCCATTGCCACAGGGTTGTGCATGCATCTAGACCTTTGATAATACACCTACTCCCTCACAATTAAAAAATTATCAATGGGCACTAAATGCTGCTTTACCATTGACACCCACATCCCATGAAAGCCAAGAGCATTTCAATACTGTGGCATGGACGCATCTCTACCTGTGGAAAAGACAAATTTGGTTGGGAATTTTAATGGATATTGGAGAGGTCTGGGAGGTAGATGATCAACATTACATCATCTGTTAATCTTCTGAAAGGAGTCCAGATCTAGGCTGGAAAACCTCATCATTAAACCTGTTTAACCAGTCTCATCCTGAATGAATCTGTTTAACCACTCCTGGACTCACACCTCCTTCCTGAGATTGGTCTATATGTTTCTCTGAAATCTGCAAGGTGCCCTGGTGCCTGGTGTCAGAAGCTCACATCAATCTACACCATCATCCTCTCTCACCCTTCTCACACCAGTCCAACAAACCCAGGCTCAGTCATTATTTCTTGTTCTTTCTGAAGACTGTGTCAATTGTAATATTGTTCGTGTATACTTTGAAATAAAGTGTTATGAGTGTGATGATCAGAGTGATTCTTGCTGCAATCTGTATTTATCCATCTCTATCATAACCAGCCAGCTGGAAGCTGGGTTCTGTCAGTTATCACAAACAGCTGACTGAATCAGTCCATATTGACCATATCTGTCCATGACACTCCCAGATGGTATGTTCCTTTTAGGGTGAAAGGCAAGGCTGGTATGTGTAGGGAATGCTGGATGACTACAGAAATTGAAGTTTTGGTTAAGAAAAAGAAGGAAGCATATGTCAGGCATGGACAGGAGAGACCAAGTGAATGCTTACAAGGGTAATAAGGCATTAGGAGTATATTTAAGAGGGAAATCAGGAGGGCAAAAAGGGGACAATAGATAGCTTTGGCAAATAGGGTTAAGGATAATCCAAAAGAATTCTATCAATGCATTAAGGACAAAAGGGTAACTAGGGAGAGAATAGGCCCATCAAAGATTAACAATGAAGCCTATTGGGAAATCGCAGGAGATGTGGGAGATACTAAACAAATATTTTGCATCAGTGTTTCCTGTGGAGAAGGACATGGAAGATAGAGGATATGGGGAAATGCATAGCTACATCTTGAAAAATGTTCATATTACAGAAGAGGAAGTGCTGGATATCGTAAAGTACATAAAGGTAGACAAATCCCCAAGACCTGATCAGGTGTACCCTAGACCTCTGTGGGAAGCTAGAGAAGTGATTGCTCAGCCCTTTGCTGAGATATTTGCATTATCGATAACATAGGTGAAGTGCTGGAAGACTGAAGGTTAGCTAACATGGTGCCACTATTTAAGAAAGTTGGTAAGGAAAACCAGGGAGCTATAGACCAGTGAGTCTGACATCAATGGTGGACAAGTTATTGGAGGGAATCCTGAGGGACAGGATTTACATGTATTTGGAAAGGCAAGGACTGATTAGCGATAGTCAGCAGGCTTTGTGCGTGGGAAATCATGTTTCACAAACTTGATTGAGTGTTTTGAAGAAGTAACAAAGAGGATTGATGAAGGCAGAGTGGTGGACGTGATCTATATGGACATCAGTAAGGCGTTCGGCTAGGTTCCTTGTGGGAGACTGGTTAACAAGGTTAGATCATGCGGAATACAAGGAGAACTACCCATTTGGATACAGAACTGGCTCAAGGGATGAAGACAGAAAGGAGTGTTGGAGGGTTGTTTTTCAGACTGGAAGCCTGTGACCAGTGGAGTGCCATGAGGATCAATGCTGGGTTCAATACTTTCGTCATTTATATAAATGATTTGGATGTGAGCATAAGAGGTATAGTTAGTAAATTTGCAGATGACATCAAAATTGGAGGTGTAGTGGACAGCGAAGAAGGCTACCTCAGATTAAACGGGATCTTGATCAGATGGGCCAATGGGCTGAGGACTGGCAGATGGAGTTTAATTTAGATAAATGTGAGGTGCTGCATTTTGGAAAAACAAATCAGGGCAAGACTTATACACTTAATAGTAAGGTCCTGGGGAATGTTGCCGAACAAAGAGACCTTGGAGTGCAGGTTCATAGCTCCTTGAAAGTGGAGTCGCAGGTAGATAGGATATTGAAGAAGGCATTTGGTATGCTTTCCTTTATTGGTCAGAGTATTGAGTACAGGAGTTGGGTGATCATATTGCGACTGTACAGGATGTTGGTTAGGCCACTGTTGGAATATTGTGTGCAATTCTGGTCTCACTGTTTTGGGAAGGATGTTGTGAAACTTGAAAGGGTTCAGAAAAGATTTTCAATGATATTGCCAGGGTTGGAGGATTTGAGCGATAGGGAGAGGCTGAATAGGCTGGGGCTGTTTTCCCTGGACCGTTGGAGGCTGAGGGGTGACCTTATAGAGGTTTATAAAATCATGAGGGGCATCGATAGGGTAAATAGACAAGGTCAAGATTAGAGTGGTGCTGGAAAAGCACAGCAGGCTAGGCAGCATCTGAGGAGCAGGAAAATCGATGTCTCTTTCAGGAGCCCTTCATCAGGAATCCTGCCCGAAATGTTGATTTTTCTGCTCCTCGGATTCTGCCTCACCTGCTGTGCTTTTCCAGCAGCACTATAATCTTGACTCAGTCCTCATTTTTGCCTAAATAGAGAAAGTCTTTTCTCTGGGGTGGGAAAGACATAGGTTTAGGGTGAGAGGGGAAAGATATAAAAGAGATCTAAGGGGCAACTTTTTCATGCAGAGGGTGGTATGTGTATGGAATGAGCTGCCAGAGGAACTGGTGGAGGCTGGTGCAATTGCAGCATTTAAAAGGCATCTGGAAGGGTACATGAATAAGAAGGCCAAATGCTGGCAAATGGGACTAGATTAGGTTGGGATATCTGGTTGGCATGGATGAGTTGAATGGGTCTGTGTCTGTGCTATATGACTCTATGTACCATGGTCCTAGCACTGACCCTTGTGAACAGCACTGTCTTAACATTTTCCAGGCTGAAAAACAGTAATTCACTATTTCTTACTGTTTCCTGCCTTTCAACCATTTTTCCTACATACTAGCCTCCTCCTTTCTGTTCCTTGTGCCAATGTTCTGTTAACCTGTTAGCTCTGTGTGAAGACAGGGTATGTTGGCCTACCGTAAGCATAGAACGATACTTCGCAGGAACAGGTCCTTTGGCCCACCATGTCTGTGCCAACTATGATGCCATTCCAAACCATCCCATCTACCTGCATATGGTCTGAATCCCTCTATCCCTGCCTGTTCATGTGTCTGCTTAAATGTCTGTTAGATGTTGTTATCATTTCAGCTTCTACCACCTCCCCTCACAGAACATTACAGCCACCCTTGCAAAAAGACTCCAACTATCCAACCTATCCATGCCTCTCATTATTTTATTTACTTCTATCAGGTCACTCCCCAGCCTCTGATACTCTAGTGAAAATAATCCATATTTGTCTAACTTCTCCTTATAGCTAATGCTGTCCAATCCAGGTAACTTCCTCATAAACTGAACCAAAAATAGAAATTGTTGGAGAAACTCAGCAGGTCTGGCAGCATCTGTGGCGAGTAAGCAGAGTTAACATTTCAGATCCAGTGACCCTTCGAACTGATAAACGTTTGTGCACCCTCACCAAAGCCTCCACATTCTTCTTACAGTGAGGCAACCAAAACTACACACAATACTCTGAATGTGGTCTAACTAAAGTCTTGCGCAGTAAAGAAATGTGGCTACTGTGGTAATGGAGGAATCTACAAATGATGACATCCAAACTGCAAAGGGGACACTTCCTGACCGTTCACAGTCCCTGTATTAACATATTAATCCATATACAGGTCATTCTGCTATAACACGGGTTTCATCAATGCAAATTCACTATGACACAATTGGTGAATTGGGGACTCTGTTCCCAAAGCACAGACTTCTAAAGCGTGTATTGATTATAACGTAATTCCAGCTCATTAGTTTAAATGGTATTGCTATTACACAATTTTCTTATAATACAGGGTTGCACGAGAACGGGACTATCATGTTATAGCAGAACTGTACTTGAGTATACTACCCATTGTACACAGTCCTCAAGACCTGTAATAATCTCCACTTAACCCCACTACAGATGCTGTTTTTACACCTCAATAATCTGATTTCCTCTACAGATTATGATACTCAGTACCCGTGACAGAATTTTAACATCATTTGATGGGATCATAATTGAATCAAATATTGTTATGATTCCTATCAAGACCAAATTTATGTTATGTTAATTCTGTTAAGTTTTACTTTACAAAAACAAAATGTTATTAATCCTCAAACAGATCACGACCTAAGTTCTGGTCTTTTCCAGGATCATTATATTGTTTGGGGTCTCATGCAGAATTATAAACATCAAGGTTTAAGGGCAGAAGAACAGGAGGGGGGCATTTAGCCCATCACCTTTTATCCACAATTCAATATGTTCATGGCTGATCTGTAGCCTAACTCCATGTGTCTGCTTTGATACCTTGTTTGAAGTCCAGGTGTCATCATTGTAAATCTGCATCAAACTCCCCCCAGGACCGAAGTATCCTTTCCTAGATGTACCCAGGTCTGTAATTCTAACCTGAATTTTGTATAACTGCAGCATGATGTCTGCGTTTTTGTACACCAGCCCTTTAGGTATGACGGCCTGAAGTCTGCTAACCTTTTTGACTATTTTCTGCAGCTTTTCCTGGCATCTTAAAGAGCTCTGAACCTGAAACCACAAATCTTGGTGGACATCCATTGGATTCACCTTTATGCTTTCTAAAATAAAACCCTGATCTATCTTCTTACAGTCTGAAATGGATAACCTCACCCTTGCTTATATTAAAATCCATTTGCCACAGCTTTGCCCATTCACCCAATTAATATCTTGTTGTAGTTTGATGCTGTTATCAACACTGTCTACGATATTGCCCAAGTTTGTGTCATCAGCAAATTTAAATATTTGACTTTTAATGCCATTACCCAGGTCATAGAATCCCTACAGTGTGGAAACAGGCTATTTGGTCCGTACTGACCCTCCAAAGAGCATCCCACAAAGACCTCACCTCCCTCCCTATAACCCTGCATTTCCCATGCCTAATCCATCTAGCCTGGACAATTTAGTATGGCTAATCCACCCGAAACTGCACATCTTTGGATCCTGGGAGGAAACCAGAGCACTCAGAAGAAACCCACGGAGACGCAGGGAGAATCTGCAAACTTCACACAGACAGTTGCCTGAAAGTGGAATTGACCCCATCTTCCCTTGTGCTGTGAGGCAGCAGTGCTAACCACCTGAGCCACCATCCCGCCCAAACATTGGGCTGCTGTCAATAATTAACATTGTGAATAATTGAGGCCTGTCCCAATGTGACACCGCTACTCACATGCTGCCAATTTACTCAGAGCATGGATCAGTACTTGGGACAATAATGTTGTGGCCAAAATGGAGACGTGGGTTTCACAGGGGCAGGAATGGTTGCTAGATGTTCCAGGGTTTAGAACATTTAAAAAGAACAGGGAGGGTGGAAAAAGAGGAGCGGGTGTAGTATTGCTAATCAGAGAGTGCATCACAGCTACAGAAATGAAGGTTGTTGAGGAAGGTTTGTCTACTGAATCAGTGTGGGTGGAGGTTAGGAATAGCAAGGGAGCGGCCACCTCATAGGTGGTCTGTAGAAAACCCCCAAATAGCAGTAGAGAGATTGAAGAACTGATAGGCAGGCAGGTTTTGGAATAATGCAGATGTAGCAGGGTTGTTGTATGGGTGACTTCAACGTTTCCAATATTCACTGGAATCTCCTTAATGCAGATGGTTTCGATGGAGCCATTTTTGTCAGCGTGTTCAGGAGGGTTTCTTACTCAGTATGTAGACAGGCTGACAAGGGAGAGGCCATTTTGGATTTGGTGCTTGACAATGAACCAGGACTTCGCGGTGGGAGAATGCTTTGGTGACAGTGACCACAACTGCCTCACATTTACCATAGCCTTGGAGAGGGAAAGGAGCAGTTACCAATGGAAGATATTTAACTGGGGAAAAGGAAATTATGACGCTATCAGACAGAAGTTGGGAAGTATGGATTGGGAGCAATTGTTTCACAGAAAGGGCACAGCAAATATGTGGAGACTGCTTAAGGAACAGTTGTTGTGCATGATGCATAAATTTGTTCCTCTGAGACAGGCAAGAAGGGGTAAAATTAAGGAGCCTTGGATGACAAGAACAGAGAAGCTTCTCTTCAAAAGGAAGAAGGCAACTTACGTAAGATGGAGGAAGCAAGGATCTAGGAGAAAGTGAGGACTGCAGATGCTGGAGATCAGAGCTGAAAATGTGTTGCTGGAAAAGCGCAGCAGGTCAGACAGCATCCAAGGAACAGGAGAATCGACATTTCGGGCATCAGCCCCTCTTCAGGAATCATTCCTGAAGAAGGGCTGATGCCCGAAACATCGATTCTTCTGTTCCTTGGATGCTGCCTGACCTGCTGCACTTTTCCAGCAACACATTTTCAGAAGCAAGGACCTAGCACAGTTTGAGAGGATTACAGGCAATTTAGCACAGCCAATTCACCTAACCTGCATATCTTTGGACTGTGGGAAGAAACACACGGGGAGAATGTGCAAACTCCACACAGATAGTTGACCGAGGTAGGAATTGAACCCCGGTCTCTGGCGCTGTGAGGCATCAGTGCTAACCACTGAGCCACCGTGCCGCCCATTGTGTTGCCAGTGGTGTTGGTGGTGGAAGCAGAGCCATTAGGGACATTTAAGTGACTGTTGGACATGCACATGAATTGAGGGGTGTGTAGGTTTGGTTATTTTATTTTAGGATAGGAATAATCCACGGCACAATATCGTGGGCTGAAGGGCCGGTTCTCTGCTGTACTTTTCTATGTTCTATGTTCTAATTTGAGTATTTATCAGTAATTTCAACGCTGTTTCCTGCCACTCAGCCAATTTTCTATCCATGTCAGTAACGTGCTCTCAATTCTGCAGGCTTCCACCTTAGCTACCAGTCTCTGGTGGGGACTTTATCAAAAGCCTTCTGGAAGTCGATATAAACAGCATCCTTTGACCTACTTCTCTCCACAATCTTTATCGCCACTTCAAATAACTCTATGAGATTTGTCATGCATGATATAATCTTCATAAATCCATGCTAATGCTCCCTGACTAACTGAAAATTTTCAAGATGATCATTACCCTATCCTTGACTCTGACAATTTCCCCACCTTAGATATCAGCCTGACTGGCCTGTCATGCCCTGATTTCCTTCTGACATCCTTCCAAAAAAGCAGAATGCCTTGAGCAAATTTCCAGTCAAGATGTACAACTTCTGAATCCAGGGAAATCTGAAATATTATGACAAGGGCATTGTCAATGTGCTCTCCTACCTCCTTTAACACCCGTGGATGGGGTCTAGTAGTTTTCTCATACTTTAGTTCCATTATTTCCCCCCTTATTGATGATTTCCTTAAGCTAATTCTACCTAGACCCTATCCTTGATCCTCTGTTAAATTCTTTGGGACTTCTTGGCAAGTTATTTCTTTTCTGCTGTGATTGCTGAAGCAAAGTAATCATTCAGCATGTCTAGCATTTCCCCTGGTCATTGAGAATAATTTCACTGCTAGCATCGAGTGGGCCAATAGTACTCTTAAACAGCCGGCTTGCCCTTTATATAACTATAAAATCTCTTCTCAATGTCTTTTATGCCTCTTGTAAGTTTCCTGCCATAATCCTTTTCAGCCACTCTTCTAAGCTACTTTGTGGCCCTTCGTTGTCCCATTCTGTGGGCTTTGTGATGTTCTTTGCAATTTTGAAAGCCCTTGCCTTTAATTTTCTGCTGTGCCTTAGATGCCCTTGTCTGTTTTTTTTTATGCACTGTGTACGGGTACAAACTTCTTCTCAATAGCATTGAATGTTTCTTTGAACACCCTCCGCTGTTCCTCGTTGTTTTACCAATTAGCAAAACTTCCTAGTTTACTGTAGGCAGTCTCTGCCTCATCCCAGTACAGTTCCTCAGTTTCACTCATAAGGTAATTAGATTACTTACAGTGTGGAAACAGGCCCTTTGGCCCAACAAGTCCACACCGACCCGCCGAAGCACACCCACCCAGACCCATACCCCTACATTTACCCCTGCACCTAACACTACAGGCAATTTAGCGTGGCCAATTCGCCTAACCTGCACATCTTTGGACTGTGGGAGGAAACCGGAGCACCCGGAGGAAACCCACGCGGACACAGGGAGAATGTGCAAACTCCACACAGACAGTCGCCTGAGGCGGGAATTGAACCCAGGTCTCTGGTGCTGTGAGGCAGCAGTGCTAACCACTGTGCCACCGTGCCGCCCCCTCATTACATCTTCACACTCCATAGAAGCTTTTATTGATCAGTGCATCAAGTGTAGGAGTTGGGAGGGCATGTTGCAGCTGTGCAGGACATTGGTGAGGCCACTTTTGGAATATTTTGTTCAATTCTGTCTCTCTGCTAAAAGATGTTGTTACACTTGAAAGGGTTCAGAAAAGACTTACAAGGATGTTGCCAGGGTTGGAGGGTTTGAGCTATAGAGACAGGCCGAATAGACTGGTACTGTTTTCCTTGGAGCGTCAGAGGATCAAAGGTGACCTTATAAACTTCTATAAAATCATGATGGGGGTGGATAGGATGAATAGTCATGGCCTATTCCCCAGCATAGGGGAGCGCAGAATGAGACAGCATAAGTTTAAGGTGAGAGAGGAAAGATTTCAAAGGGACTTAAGGGTCAGCATTTTCACACAAACAGTGGTGCCTCCCTGGAATGAGCCACCAGAGGAGGTGGTGGAGGCTGGTACAATTACAGCATTTAAAAGGCATCTGGATGGGGAAATGAACAGGAAGGGTTTAGAGAGACATGGGCCAAATGTTGGCAAATGGGACGAGATTAAGTCGAATATCTGGTCTTTTTTCTGTGCTATATCTCTCTATGATGCTCAGTGATTCTGTTTCCAATCAGTATTGTTACTCCCTCTGCTGTTTTCTGTATCCCTCCTGTTAACTTTATAACATGATATGTTTAGTTCCCAGTCCTGACCACCCTGCAGCTATGTCTCCATAATGGTTACGATATCATCATTTCCAATTTGAATCTGTGCCTGCAGCTCATTTAATTTCTTGCCTGATTGGTTAACAGATGTAGATAGTCATTTCTGGGTACTTCAATATAGCTTACAGAGGTCAAATTCTCAAATCCATTGATGCGCCTGACACACTCCGTGTTTGAACTCTTTTATCTAGCAAAGAAATTGCAAGTTGACTCTTAATGTTAATTGTGTTAAATAAATAAATATCATTTATTATGATAACAAAATACACTACAAACTAACAATTTACACGATCAATCTAATCAACTATCTTGAGCTTTCACTTAATTCTGGATGATCGTATTCCACCACATGAAATCTTCACCTTGATCCAGGTGGTGATAATCTTTTCCCTGTGCTCCCAGGGATGTTTTCTCTTCTCACTGGTTGGTCTCGAGTTACTGCTCCTGAGGATGGTATTGCGGACATTCTGATACTTAGAAGTCTTTGTGCCCTTTTGGGAGGGTCTTTGTTGTGCACCAATGGATTAATCAGGGCTCATTCACGCAGATCGATTGAACCAAACCAAGTGCTGACATGTTGATGGTGGTCTTTGGGCATCCATCCCTGGAGGTGTTGGGAGCACATAGGTCAGGTGGCCCTTTCCAAATAAGGGTGTGAGGTGCCCCTTTGTCTGGTAAACAACTCAATGTTTCCTATTGTCCTGGGGATGGCATTCGGATCAATTCCAATTCAAGTGTATACTGTATGGTCTGCAGCTGCTGAGTCAGTTGTAAACTGCCTGTCTGTAGCTGCAGTCTGTCTGGATTCTGCGGCACGTTTATTTCAGAGTCTTTGAGCATGGCATGCCTCAATTTCCCAGCACACCTCATTTCATAAGTCCATCATTTTGAGTGGCCTGTCTGGCCACACTATTGTTGGGGAATTGGATACAAGTTGGATTTAGTAACTCTATTAATCTTCTGATAGTCGATCTCTGACCCTTCATTGTGGAACTTCTGTTAACGTGACTTGGGTCAATGATGTTGTTGACTAGGTAAAATCTCATTTCCATTTTAAATTGAGCTGATGATCCAGGGTTAAGCTGTAATATTTCACACATGTTGAGCTCATGGTGTTCACCCTGGTTTATTATGACATAACGCCATATATTTCACAAGCAGCTTGGCCATGATTCCACAGACCTACTCTTGAAGTGGGGTAACATTCTATGCATATTTTGCTACATCCCATTATTGGCTGACTTTGGGAGATTCAATTGTAGAACCATCCAGATCTATCTCTCCACCAATGTCCTCCAGTGGGCTCATTTCCCCTTTCCTTACCCATAACTCATTAATGGACTCGCCTCCCAGTGATTGTACGGTTTTATCAAATGGACACAGTGCACTGATTGGTGTTTTCTATCTGGGGTGCTTTTACATCATTGACTATTGTTCTGACTTCAGAAGATCCACTGAACCTCAGCAGGGTTATGGAAGAACCCAAATGAAAACATTCAGATTCTGTGCCTTTCCTGCTTGACTTTTAATTATTTCTTGCAAAACTCCAGGATGTTTCCAAACTACACCACGAGCTTTCAATTGTTTTTTTAAACATTGGACAAATGTTGGGCTCTTTCCTTCATGGCCATGAATCTTTTGTTCCCACATTTCATGCCCATGGATTCACTCAAAGTGAGTGGATCTAATTGTTTCTAACAATAAAATCTAGACTCCTTTTTCCCAATCCTCAGAACCTTCCAGGCAATCATTCAATCATTTTTAAGAAGGATTAATGGAATCTTTCGAAGCTCCTTGAGAATGGGATTGATATGCAGTCTGCTTTACTTCCACATACATGGCCTCCTTAAACACGATTTGGAAATGCCAGTGTTGGACTGGGGTGTACAAAGTTAAAAATCACACAACACCAGGTTATAGTCCAACAGGTTTAATTGGAAGCACTAGCGTTCGGAACGATGCTCCTTCATCAGGTGCTATCACCTGATGAAGGAGCGTCACTCCGAAAGCTAGTGCTTCCAATTAAACCTGTTGGACTATAACCTAGTGTTGTGTGATTTTTAACTCCTTAAACACGATTTGCCATAAAACATGATCCCTAATCTGACCAAACCTTCCGAGGTAACCCATTCCTAGTGAAAAACTGCGAAAACTCAGTGATTATCACCTCCATAGTGCATAGGGAAATTTAACATTTCAAAAAAAGGTTAGCACTGTTGCTTCACAGCGGCATGGACCTGGATTCAATTCCAGCCTTGGGCAACTGTGTGTGGAGTTTGCACATTCTCCCCGTGTCTTTCACAATCCAAAGATGTGCAGTTTAGGTTGAATTGGTCATGCTAAATTGCCCATAGCTTTCAGGTATGTGTAGGTTAGCTGCATTAGTTGGGGTAAATGTAGAATAATAGCAGTCTGGGTGGGTTGCTCTTGGGAGGTTTGGTGTGGACTTGTTGGGCCGAAGGGCCTGTTTCCACACTGTAGGTGTTCTATTCTAATATCACATAAATTTGGTGTTTACAAGAAACCTAATATCATTTGGCAGGCTGGCCCTGCTTGGGTCGTAGCAGATTCGAATGTGATGGTAGTTAAAATCCTATCATTGAGTTCTGAGCATGACATGCTGAAATGGAATGCAAATTAATGAAATGTATAGACATCAGCTACAGTGGAGTTACGTAAAGATGGTGCAGACTATAATGTTAATACGGGAACTGTGGATTCCTTCAGGATATTGCCTCTGGGAAATGAGTGGATGAATATAAAATAGTCGGAGGGCTGATGCCCTGTTTTAATTCTATGTAGGAATCCTACTCAATCTACCTGGACTATACTAAATGTTTCAACAAAAGTGGGAATTGAGATTAATAGTGGATGGTTTAACTGATCGCTAGGACTCTCTGTCTCTCTCTCTCCACCCCCCACCAGCAACAGAGTATTATTATAGTCCCAGGTGATCTCATAAGAATCCCCAGTGATGCCTCAGAAGAAAGACCTTGATGAACCTATCGAGCCCCTATCGAGGGGTCTTTGAGCAGCTCTCCACTTCCTTATGAAGAGGCCATCTTGATGATAGGTATATTGTGAGACACTGTCACTCTTCAACATACACCCACTGTGACAGCTCTGTAAAAGAGGGTCTGCCTTTTATCCTGTAACCAGGGAACTCATGATACATAATTCTGCTTCACTCTGGTCAGAATCTTTATTGTCATTCACCTTCCCAGAAATGCCCCATTAAATTGAGTACTTGAAGCATCTTCCTGCTCCTCCCATTTAACCTTACAAGATTGACCGCTGGCTATCACACACGTAAGTGAGGATTATTTCAGGATGGTCCTCATAAAGAATTGCTATTTCTCCCAACTCATGTTGTTATCCTGAAATTCTCAGATACATGGTCACTTTAAAACCTGCCAAACTCTGCCCAGAATGAAACCCATTCATTCAATAGGTTACCTTAGAACAATCCCACTTATTTAAGAGACTTAATAACTTTGCCATGGTAACAGGTTCATCAGTCCCTTCCTTACTCACACTTAACACTTCCGTAGACTCTGGGAAATCATGTTCATTGGCCACCACCAGCCCATGTCCCATAAAATTTTAAATTGTTTTCTGGTGGTAAAAGGAAATCCATCTTTACCCTCCTGTACCTTTGCTCACTCCATTTGTACTCCCAGAGGGGCAAAAATGCTGACCCAACCAGTAACATTTGCATCCAGGAATGTATAAAACTTTAGGTTGAATGAATAAAAGATTCCGCCCTTGTGTGCCTGTCTGTGTCAGAGTTGGTCAGGTGGGCAAATGGTATTTTACCTTTATGTGGAGGAGCCGGTGTTGGACTGGGCTGGACAAAGTTAAAGTCTTTTCTGAAGACTCCTTCCACATTTTTGGTACCGGTCTATTATTCCGCTTTCAGTAATTTGCTTTTATGTTTGGTAGAGGGGTCATAGGACTCAAACTGTTAACTCTGATTTCTCTCCTCAGAGACTCCAGCTGTTTAATAGACAATGCATGAGGGAATGCTCGGAGCAACACCAGGCATTCCTGAAAATCTGGTGTCAAGCTGGTGAAACTAACAAACAGGACTATTTGCATGCCATAACAGTATAAGTAACAAGTGATAGACAGAGCTAAGTGATCCCATAACCAATGGATTAGATGTAAGCTCTGCAGTCCCGCCACATCCAGTTGTGAATGATGGTGGACAATTGAACAACTGGTTCCACAAATTTCTTCATCCTCAATGCTGGAAGAGTGTAGCACATCAATGCAAAAGATAAGGCAAAAACATTTGAATCAACATTAGAGTGGTGCTGGAAAAGCACAGCAGGTCTGGCAGCATCCGAGGAGCAAGAAAATTGACGTTTCGGGCAGGAGCCCTTCATCAGGAATGAAGCTGGGAACTTCTGGGTGGAGAGATAAAGCATTTGAAGCAATCTTCAGCCAGAAGGCCACATGATTGTTCTGTGGTCAGCACTGCTGCCTCACAATGCCTGGGACCAAGGTTTGATTCCAGCTTTGGGCGACTATCCGTGTTGGAGTTGCTCAGATGGGCAAATGGTATTTAACCCTTATGTGGAGGAGCCGGTGTTGGACAGGGGTGGACATGGTTAAAAATCACACAACACCAGGTTATAGTCCAACAGGTTTATTTGGTAATACAAGCTTTTGGAGCACAGTCCCACAACCACCTGATGAAGGAGCAGTGCTCTGAAAGCTAGTGCTTCCAAATAAACTGGTTAGAATATAACCTGGCGTTGTATGATTTTTAACCTTATTTAATCCTAATAAGTGTCAGGTACAATTCTTTAGAAGAAGAAACAAGATGAGGGAGTATTTAATGAATAGCAGGACACAGGGCAGCTTAGGAGAACAGTTACTGGGGTAACTTTTCAAAATCCTTGAAGCCAGCAGAGCAGGTGAGTAGGATAGTTAAGGTAGCACATAGGATACCTGCTTTCATCAGTCAGGGCAATAAGAAGGTATGTTGGAATTGTACAGTGTACTGTATTTGTACTCCACAGCTGGAGTACTCTATGCATTCTGCTCACCTCACAACAGGACAGATGTAATTGCACTGGAGGGAGTATAGAGTATGTTTCCTAGGATGGAGAAATTGTGCTGTATGGCCAGACTCGATAGGTGTGGATTGGCATCTTTACAGCAGAGAAGACAGAGGGGACACATGATTGGGGCATCACAATGGCTCAGTGATTCTCACTGCTGCCTCGCAGTAGCAGGGACCTGGGTTCGTTTCTACACTCCGGTGACGGTTTGCGTGGGTTTTCTCTGGGCGCTCTGGTTTCCTCCAAACTGGTGCAGGTTGGGTGGATTGGCCAGGCTAAAGTGCCCATAGTGTCCAGGGATGCGTAGGATAGGTGGGTTAGCGATGGGAACTGCACGTTTACAGGTATAGGGTAGAGATGGGTCTGGGTGAGATGCTCTTTGGAGAGTGGCTGTGTCCTTGATGGGTCAAGTAGCCTGCTTCCACACTGTGAGGATTATATGATGCTATAAAGTGCTGAATTGATGGTCCCCAGCACTACAGTTACCAGTCTTCAGCCAATTCAATTCATTCCACGTGATATTAAAAAACTGTTGGAGACACTGGATATTGCAAAGAGGACAGGCCCTGACAACATTCCGGCAATAGTGCTGAAGACGTGTGCTCCAGAACTTGCTGCTCTGCTAGCCAAGCTCTTCCAGGACAGTTACAACACTGGCATCTACCTGATAATGTGGAAAATTGCCCAGGTATGTCCTGTATATAAGAAGCAGGACAAATCCAACCCAGCCAATTACTGCCCCAGTCTATGCTCGGTCATCAGTAATCAACAGTGCTATCAAGCAGGGCTTGCTCAGCAAAAACATATTCATTGACACCCAGTTTGTGTTCCACCAGGGCCACTCAGCTCCTGACCTCATTACAGCCTTGGTTCAAATGTGGACAATCAAACAGAATTCCTCAGGTAAGGTTAACATCAAGGGCATTCAACCAAATGTGGCATCAAACAGCCCTAGTATAACTGGAATCAGTGGGTATCAGGTGGCAAACTCTCCACCGGATGGAGTCATACCTGGCACACTGGAGGATGGTCGTGGTTGTTGGTGGTCAGTCATCCTAGCTCCAGGACATCTCTGCAGGAGTTCATCAGGGCAGTGCCTTAGGCTCAAATCATCTTCAGCTGCTTCATCAGTGACTTTCCCCCATCATAAACTGAGAAGTGGGGATGTTCACCAATAATTGCACAACGTTCTGCACCATTCACAACTCCTCAGATACTGAAGCAGACCATATACAAATGCAACGACAAACGGACAATATGTAGGCTTGGGCTGACAAGCGGCAAGTAACAGTCATGCCACACCATCACCAATGAGTGACAATCTAACCGCCATCTCTTGATACTAAATATGGTATCACCATCACAGTTTCCCCCACTATCAACATCGTGGGGGTTACCATTGACCAGAAATTGGCTCATAGTTGTCAAGTATCACAGTTTTAACAGCCTGCTCTTAACGAAACCATTTTAACTAAATTGTTTTAATTCAGTTTCAACTTAAGCTGAGGTTTATTCTTCTGAGAGACCAGGAGAAACTGAGGACTGCAGATGCTGGAGATCAGAGTTGAAAATGCATTGCTGACGAAGAGCTTATACTCGAAAGGTCAATGCTCCTGCTCCTTGGATGCTGTCTGACGGGCTGTGCCTTTCCAGCACCACACTTTTCAACTCTTCTGAAAGACCATATGATCATAAGAAATCAGAACAGTCTTCTGCCCTCAAATATACTGCACCATTCAATAGGATCACAGCTGCAATCCTCACCTTTACATTCCTGCCTTTACTCTTGATTCCCCTACTGATCAAGACTTTCTCAATTTCAAATATACACAAGGACACTGTACCAACTGTACCCTTATATCTGAGACAATGTCCTCTGATCCTAGCATCTGCCTTGAGGGGAACTGTCGTCTGAAATTCAAATCTTAAGGCTCTTGATGATAAATACTCAGTGAAATCACCTGTCACTCTTCTAACCTCCAGCAAGTGGTGCCCCAAACTGTTTCACCTTTGTTCATAAGACAATCCCTCCATACTGGGGAGTGATCAGAGTAAACCTTCTCTGAACTGCCTCCAATGAAATGATGCCTTTCCTGCAATAAGGGGACCAAACCCGCTCTCAGTTCTCCAGATGTGGTCTTAACAGCATCTTGCAGACTTGCAGTAAGACTTCCCTACTCTTACACACCAACGCCCTTTAAATAAGGGCCAACATTCTATTAGGTGCAATAGGTAATCAGGAAGGCTATATGCTGGCTTTGTGTGCTTCATGCAGATAACTGCCATGGTTGTGGGTGTGTTTGCTGAGCTGAGGAGTTGACTTGCAGACATTTTGTCCTCTGTCTAGGTGATACCTTGAGTGCTTTGGAGCCTCCTGTGAAGCACTGCTGTACTGTGCATTCTGGAATTTATTTGGTTCCGTTCCTGCTGCTAAACAGAAGACAGCCAGAGAATTGAGAGAAGCGTGGCACTCACCCACAGACTCCATCAACAAGCACGTTGCCCTACACCCAGCCACTGCAATAAACAACCAGAAGCAGCAGAAATGAAACTAAATAAATTCCAGAATGCACAGTGTTGCACCTTTCTGCAGATTTTCTCCATTTAAATAATACTGTTCTTTTGTTCTTCCTTCCAAACTGAAGACAGAAAACATTTGTTACTTTATTTGTGAGAACACTTTTGCATAAAAGTCTGTGAGTCTTCACTTCTTAAGCAACTTTCTCAAGAAAAACAAAATCATTCTCCATGGTTTTCATAACGTTAGGAAGGAAAGGAAGAGCTCGATACATTTAACTTCTGAATGGTCTTCCCTCCTCACCTGAACTAGGTTCTCTTGCTGCCTCGAATGCAAGGTTTTCTTTATCCAATTTATGATTCTTGCTTTCTTTTCAAACATTTGACTCTTACGTTTTATTTCAAGCTGCTTTGTCGGTGATCAAAGATGATAGATAGATATATAATTTAAATATTATTAGCACTTAAATTTCAAACTAATTTATTAGTGTTGGTTACTTTTGAGATGAATTTGAAAATGAAAAAGTCAGAGTCTGGAACAGTGATCTAATCCAGAATAGGGCAGAGATCAGGTTCTCTGACTCAATGCCCCTGAGTGTTAATGGAAGATTGTTGATACAGTGGTGTTTACAAGGAAGTGGAAATATTGTTGGCTTTCATTTAGAATAGAACGTGGAAAGTGTGCCCAACAGGCTGAGATAAAAGGTAGGGAGGAGGGACTTGGGGGAGAGGCGTTGGAAATGCGATAGGTGGAAGGAGGTTAAGGTAAGGGTGGTAGGCCGGAGTAGGGGTGGGGGCAGAGAGGTCAGGAAGAAGATTGCAGGTTAGGAAGGTGGTGCTGAGTTCGAGGGTTGGGACTGAGACAAGGTGGGGGGAGGGGAAATGAGGAAATTGGAGAAATCCGAGTTCATCCCTTGTGGTTAGAGGGTTCCCAGGCGGAAGATGAGGCGCTCTTCCTCCAGCTGTCATGTTGCTCTGGTCTGGTGATGGAGGAGTCCAAGGACCTGCATGTCCTTGGTGGAGTGGGAGGGGGAGTTGAAGTGTTGGGCTACGGGGTGGTTGGGTTGGTTGGTGCGGGTGCCCCAGAGGTGTTCTCTGAAACGTTCCGTAAGTAGGCAGCCTGTCTCCCCAATATAGAGGAGGCCACATCGGGTGCAGCGGATGCAGTAAATGATGTATGTGGAGGTGCAGGTGAATTTGTGGCGGATATGAAAGGATCCCTTGGGGCCTTGGAGGGAAGTAAGGTGGGGGGGGGGAAAAGAGGTGTGGGCGCAAGGTTTGCATTTCTTGCGGTTGCAGGGGAAGGTGCCGGGAGTGGAGGTTGGGTTGGTGGGGGGTCTGGACCTGACGAGGGAGTAATGGAGGGAGTGGTCTTTTCGGAACGCTGATAGAGGAGGGGAGGGAAATATATCTATCCCTGGTGGTGGGGTCCGTTTGGAGGTGGCAGAAATGACGACAGATGATACGATGTAAATGGAGGTTGGTGGGTGGTAGGAGAGGACCAGGTGGTAGGTTCTGTCCTGGTGGTGATTGGAGGGGCGGGGCTCAAGGGCGGAGGAGCGGGAAGTGGAGGAGATGCGGTGGAGAGCATCGTCGATCACGTCTGGGGGGAAATTGCGGTCTTTGAAGAAGGAGGCCATCTGGGTTGTTCGGTATTGGAACTGGTCCTCCTGGGACCAGATGCGGCGGAGACGAAGGAATTGGGAATATGGGATGGCGTTTTTACAGGGGGCAGGATGGGAGGAGGTGTAGTCTAGGTAGCTGTGGGAGTCAGTCAGTTTATGAACTCCGATTTCTCCAGTTTCCTCATTTCCCCTCCCCCCACCTTGTCTCAGTCCCAACCCTCAAACTCAGCACCATCTTCCTAACCTGCAATCTTCTTCCTGACCTCTCCGCCCCCCCACCCCCACTCCGGCCTATCACCCTCACCTTAACCTCCTTCCACCTATCGCATTTCCAACACCCCTCCTCCCTACCTTTTACCTTGGCACACTTTCCTCATTCCTGAAGAAGGGCTCATGCCCGAAAGGTCGATTCTCCTGTCCCTTGGATGCTGCCTGACCTGCTGCACTTTTCCAGCAACACATTTTCAGCTCTTATCTCCAGCATCTGCAGTCCTCACTTTCTCCTAGAAGATTTAATTTAGAATAATCGAGGATTGGTTCTAGCTTAGAAAACCAAAATGTTTTATAGTAGTTTGAGGAGAGCTGACTGGTTTGAAAGAAATATAGTTTCACTCCAAGAAAGGACTGTAGAGATCAGTGCAAGAAACACAGTTTCATTGGCGCAAAAGCTTCGTTTGTGGATTCTCCAAACCAAGATGTGGTTGGTTAGAAATCTACAGCTTAGTAAAAGCTAGAAAATCTAACCTTTGAGCTTGATGATGATTTATGTAAGAAATTTCACAGTTCACAGGACAGACCGGGGAGAAGCAGTTAAGGAGGATAACTTCTCTTTATTTGAATCACTGTAAAGTGATACTATTTGGTAATAGATGAGACTTTGAAATATCTTAAAATACTCAGTCAAGCGGACTGTATAGTATATGTAGATAGCTTGGTTTTATGTATAATAAGCTCAGATTTTCATTGTTTTATTGTTAATGCCTTTGTGTGCTTATGTTTCAGTGAATATCATGTTCAATTAGAAAAAAAAAGAACATAAAATATAAAAATACTGTAAAAACTGAAACAACTGCAGATGCTGTAAATCAGAGACAAAAATAGAAATTGTTGGAAAAGCTCAGCGGGTGGAGCAGCATCTGGAGAGAAATCAGAGTTAACATTTCGGGTCACTTGGCCCACCTCATTTCCAAGGATCAGTCCCAACAACATACCTTTCCTTGTTGGGCTGGACAGGTGCTGCATGAAATTCTCCCGAACACAATCCAGAAACAGCAGCCTCTATACCCGCAATATCCTAGTCTATATCTGGGTTATTGAAGTCTCCCATTAGAATTGCTCCACAGTGCCAGCATTTCTCTAATATTCCTGCAGATTTGTTCATAAACTCAAATATCACACAGTTTGTAGTTAAAATATACATCCTAGTATTTATATATTAAATGTACAAATATGTGCAAAATTGTAAACAGCTTGGGTCCTTTGGCTCAGTGAGGAATGGTCCATTGAAGGGTTTCAGAGGTTGGTCTGGGTCCAACGGTTGGCGATCTTCTCCTGTCTTCTGGCAATTTCCACAGTCAACCTGAAAAAGGAGCAAGGGCAGGTGGGAGCAAAGCAAAGCAAGGCCTTTGACAAGGAGCTGGAACCAATAGGAGAGGCAAACACAGGCTCAGCACAGACAGGACAACAGGCCAACCATTGCTGTGACCACATAGAAGTACAATACAGCACTGGGACAGAAACTGAAGTGCTACAGCAGATTCTCTTGCTCTCTCCCGATTATCAAGATCAGAAAAGATACAATAATCCTTCTCATTTTGGCCATTAACAGTCAGACTCTGAATTGTGGACCAACCTAGCACCTCGTCACCCCCTCATTAACCAGACACTAGCCCATCACCCAGTCACTGACCAGATACTCCCTCCCCTATCACCCTCTCACTGACCAGATAACCCTCCTCCCCATCATCTCATTAACCTGATCTTACCCCTGATCTGATCACACTCACTGATCAGATACTTACTATCATCCCCTCACCTGACCAGGTACACCTCTTCCCCCAGTCACTTCCTCGGTAATCAGATACAGAGTGTTACAAGGGGACATAAATTTAAGGTGAAGGGTGGAAGGTATAGGGGAGATGTCAGGGGTGGGTTCTTCACCCAGAGAGTGGTGGGGGCATGGAATGCGCTGCCCGTGGGAGTGGTGGAGTCAGATTCATTGGCGACCTTTAAGCGGCATTTGGATAGGTACATGGATGGGTGCTTAATCTAGGATAGAAGTTCGGCACAACATCGTGGGCCGAAGGGCCTGTTCTGTGCTGTATTGTTCTATGTTCTATGTTCTATACAGTCCTCACTGACTAGATATCTAACTTTCACTCAGTCACTAGCCAGACATCTACCACATCACCTCCTCACTGATCAGAAACCCCTTTCCGCATTAGCCCCTCAGTGTGCCGTAGACTGACTCTGGTTACCTCATGCTGCCTGGTGCTGCTTAGCCAATAGGCCAGGTTAGTCTCTGGAGTAGAATTGTGGCTCACTGCTGCAAGTCTCTAAAAACGGGGAGTTCATGAGATTCATGATGTTGCAGCATTCACTAATGACAGCGGTTAGTTACAGCAGTAAGCAGCACCCACTAGTTACAGTGATAAGCGTCCACACTATTTACAGTGGTAAGCAGCACAGGTTAGCAACAATCCACTTCACACCAGTTCTAGTAGTCTGTTTACCACCATGAACAGTGCAGGGTAGTGACACTTGTGCTCTCAGGTTACGCAGGTTAGCATTTGTGAGAAGCAGTGTAGGTTTAGGAGGTTGGACAAGCTTAACAGTGACAGGAATTTGATTCAGCCATTAACACTGCAGGAGAATGAGGACAGACACTCTTGCTAGTTATGGGGCTAACTAGTGCTTTAGACAAGGCTTTCAACTAAAAGAGGAGTGAAGGTCCATGCACAAGGAGATTAGAAATCTGGAAAAGTTGAGGCAATGTAAGAATGCAGCAGTGAGAATAAATGTGAAATGGAATAGGAAGGATGAGAGAGTTTAGTGGAAATGGTGCAGTGAGTAAGATCATTGCAGGGAATAGAAGTAAAAACATGGAATTAAGATGTTCTTTATCTCGATGACCAGATTATATACTGAAGGATAAATTGAGGTCAACGGTTTAAATCTAACTAACATCGCAGAAACATGGTTACAAGATTACTAAGCATAGGAAACAAATAATCCAGGATACACAATATGTCAGAGAGACAGACAGAATGGCAAAGAAGATAGCTCTGATTGTAAAGGTGAGTAAGGACATTCTTATGAAAGGAACTGGCCTCAAGTGCATGAGAAACACTCACTCAGTCCGGGTAGAAATTCACAATAGCAAGAGTCAGAAAATGGCTGTTTATAAAGGTCCTAACTATAGCGACATATTGGACGGAGCATTCTAGAAGAATGTATTGGAATTTCTAATAAAAGAAATGGAATCATTGTGAGGATTTAAAACAAAGCACACTCTCAGGGTAAGAGGGCAATCATTTCAGACTGAAAGGAGGAGAAATCTCTTCACGCAAGGATTTGAGAATCTTTGGAATTCTCTGCCCCAAAGGTTACGGAGTCACCATTGTTGAACATATTTACTGCTGGGATCAACAGATCTTTGGTCTCTGGAGGACGGAGGGGATTTGGAACACTGATCGGCAAGTGGAGGTGAAGCACGAGATCAGCCATGGGTAAGGTAGTGGGCTCAATGGTCGACCCAGATTCTCTCTCAGGCTGTAGTATAAAAGTGGTAATGTTGAGTGACAAACTTTGTTATGATGACGTGGCACTTTAGTGAGAACTTTTCACTAGTTAGTTAAGTCAGCTAGCTGGTTAAAATTGTAAGCAGTGTACGTTAGTAATGGTGGCCCTGTTGCTGTTATGGCAGTTAGTAACAGTGACAAACAGTGTAGGTGAATGACAGTGGACATGTTGATAGCTGTAGCAGGTAGTAGTGGAATGCTCCTGAAGATTAACTTTCTTGGTTTACTGAGTCTTTCACCAAAGGCTTGATTGTGGGATTATCAACTTGTTTTTAGTTATCCCGTATTGAGAGCTCATTTCTGCAGGAGAGAGAAGGAGATGGGCTCAGGGACAAGGCGGAAGATTCTCAAGAGCTGATAATCAGGTCTGGGGTCCTGACTGGCAGAAACTTTTTCACCCTCAGGTCTTTCCACAACTGCCTCAGATTAACAGATATGCCCAGACAACATCCCTGTGACCATGTGGCTAGCTGAGAAAGAAATCCAGGGATTGAGATGGTATACTGGAGGCAATGGGGCTGGGGATGACAGAAAGGAGGGGAGGTAGGGTGGAGAGGAAGGAGGGAAAGTGGGGGGGGGGGGGGGGGGAAGAGAGAAAGTGGGGAGGGGAAGGAAACAGGAGAAAGGGGGATACAGGCTAAGCATGAATGCAGGGTGAAAGGGAGGGTGAGACGGGGTGAGGAGAAAGTGCATGCCAGGAGGTGGGAGAGGTGCAGGAGCTAGAGAGAATTAGGTGAGAAGTGGGGTGCAGTGAATGCAGGGCTTCTGACAGAGACATGGCTGTCAGCTGTGAGGGGTTGAAAGTGTGTGGAGGGTGGGTGAGAGCAGTGAGGGCGATGGGGAATGAAGGGGAAGGATTGATAAGTAGAGTTAAGGAGGATGGGAGGGGGACGAAAGGAGACAAAGGATAGATTAGAGGCATGGTGGGGCATGTGGAAATGGATGTGTTGGAGGCAGGGTGGGAGATTAGGAGTGTGCCTGGGATTGACTGAATAATTCCTGAGCTGTTGTAAACCAGAGAAAAGGAAGCAGCTCATTTCTCAAGCACCTTACTCCAACATGGATTGGAATGACAACCAGCAGGGTCAGAATGACCGAGCTCTGACCTCTTGCTTTTCACTTACCTGGCGACTGAACAGTCTCTGCAGTAACCCCTTCCTGGGTGGGGGCTCAGCCTGACCCCTCCAATCCAGGTCCGGGGGCACTGAACCATCACTCCCAAAGACATTCAGCTCACTGAAACATTCTGTCTCGATCATCTGGAAGACCAAAACACACTTCATGAGGAGACCAACACAGCAACCAAACAACATCAGAGTGACATTGGAGGGTGAAATGGGTGTGGGTACACCCTGAGGGACATGGGTAGAGGGAAGAGTGGGTTAACTTGGAGGGACTGAAGGTAGGAATGAGGGCGATGACAAGGTGGAGAGATAAGCAATGCCAGGGGTTCAAGCTGTGTATAGAGCTCGCTGCAAACACTGGTGAGAGTTACAGGACCCCTGGATGACTAAACACTGCAATGAGACCTCCTGCAAAGAGGAACTAGAGAATGTTATTTGTGCAACGAATGGGGTATTGGCCTTTTTCTGTGCAATCGGATTGTATTACTTGAATTACCTCATTCTGCCAGGGGATGGAGACAGAGCCTGTGGCAAACCTGGCGTAGAAATCATTATCAGCAGGCCCCAGTTCCACTCCTTTCACTGTAGAGAACTGCTCAATATCCAACACGTCCTTACAGTAGATTGCTTGTGGCTGTGGAAAAACAGAGTAATTGAGTCAGTGACTGAGGACCAGTCTTCATGTGGGATACAGGAGCAGAGCAAAACCAGCTTAGAGGGATGTAACCCCCCCCCCCCCAGGAAAACCTTTGGCTCCATGTTTATTGATCAGTAAAATGCCGTATAAACAGGTACCCTAAATCATTCTAATGCCAAAAAGGAACACTGGCATTGCATTGCAGAGATTGGGGTTCAGACCTTTGCTCTGATTCAAACATGGTGGGTAGCTCTGAGCACCACACACTCAATACTTGTCTCAAAGCAAAATGTAGTGCAAGGTAAAGGAAGATAAGCCAAAGCCTGAAGAGAGTGTGAGAGCGCGAGCGCATTGGAGCATGGGTGAGGGGGTGGGGGCGGGGAGGAGGTTTAAAGGACTTACATCAGGTACGAATGGAGGCTGCAGCATTCCTGCCTCAAGCCGTTTGAAGTTTATGTCTTGAAATAGGGGATGCTCCTTAACCTCATACGAACCCCTTCCACAGCAGCCTAACCGCTCCTCAGGGGCTTTCCTCAGTAACTATGGAGACAGAGCTCATGATCAGCTACCACACTCACAATCGGAAATACCACAACAGTCAGATACCCTGCATTTACACCCAGACACACTCCCCTACCTCTACAAAGCCACTTCCACCATCTCCACACCCTGACAGGTACCCATAACACATAGGAGCAGAAATTAGGCCATTCAGTCCATCCAGTCTGCTCCACCATTCAATCAAGACTGATTGGGTATGAGAAACCTTTCTCCCACCTTCTCCCTGTAACCTTTGATCCCCTTTATACCCAAGAACCTATCTCAGTCTTAAAATGACCTGGCCTCCACAGCCTTCTGTGGCAATGAATTCCATAGATTCACCACTCTCTGGCTGAAGAAGTTTTCCTTATCTCTGTTCTAAAAGGTCTTCCCTTGACTGTGCCTCGGGTCCTAGTCTCTCCTATCAATGGAAACATCTTCCCAACGTCTATTCTATCCAGGCCATTCAGTATTCTGTATGTTTCAATTAGATCCCCCCTTATCCTTCTAACTCCATCATGTATAGACCCAGAATCCTCAAATGTTCCTCTTGTGTTAAGCTTTTCATTCCTGGAACCATTCTTGTGAACCTCCTCTGAACACGTTCTAGGGCCAGTACCTCCTTCCTCAGATATGGGGCCCAAAACTGCACACAATACTCCAAATGTGGTTTGACCAGAGCCTTACAGAGCCTCGGAAGTACATCCTTGCTTTTATATTCAAGTCCTCCTCAAAATAAATACCTTCATTGCAAGTGTCTTCCTGAAAGTTGTCTTCCTGCAGTGTCTCAACCTGCAAGTTTACTTTGAGAGAATCCTGGACCAGAATTCCCAAGTCCCTTTGCCCTTCAGATTTCTGAATTTTCTCCCCATTAGTCCATGCCTCTATTCTTCCTACCAAAGTGCATGACCTCACACTTTCCTACATTGTATTCCATCTGCTACTTTGCCCATTCTCCTAACCTGTCCAAACCCTCCTGCAGCCTCCCTGCCTCCTCAATGCTATCTGTCCCTCTACCTATCTTTGTATCATCTGCAAACTCAGCCAGAATGCCCTCAGTTCCTTAACTAGATCGTTAATGTATAAAGTGAAAAGTTGTGGTCCAGACACTGAGTCTTGCAGAACACCCCTTGTCACCAGCTGCCATCCTGAGAAGGACCCTTTTATCCCCTCACATCTGTCCACCTCCGGAGCCCCTTTCACCCAGGAACACACCACTCCATACCCTGACACACCCTCACCCCCTCCCTCGATGCCCTTCACAGATACACATACAAATGCTTGGAGTCAGGTATCCTCCCTCACCCATACCCACCTTCTCAAACCAGACATCTACCACACCCTCTCCCCCACCTCCCCCCAAAGCCTCCTTCACTTCCGTACACCAAGCACCCCCCCAAACTCTCAAACTTCTCCCAGCCCATTGTACACCAGAAGCCTCCACACAAATATAGTCCTCCGTCATACCCTATGTGTACTTCCCCTTACCCTGCAATATTGACAGTCTCTCAGACTCACCAGCTGACACAGTGAACGTGCTTGTGTTGAGAACTTGTCAGAGTAGGTCTCCTGCTCCTCGGTGACTCGCCGTTCCACCTCCTGCCGTTTGGTCTTTTTCTTGCGCTGTTGAAACGGTGACTGCCCCTCAATCATCTCATAAAACAGGCAACCCAGACCCCACCAATCAGGGCTGAATGTGTAACGTTCATTCTTTACAACTTCAGGAGCTTGAAGGGATTAACACATTTATGGGTCAGCAGCAATATTCCAGTTTGGATAACACATCTATCTCCCCCTCTCCTTTTCATTCTTTCTCTCATATCAGAGATTTTCTTAGATGTAGAGTAGATAAAGGGAGGCCAGTGGATGCGAGATATTTAAACCTTTCAGAAGGCATTTGATAAGATACCCCATGAATGGCTGTTAGACAAGAGCTGGTTTCATGGAAAGTTAGGCAGTGGGAATAAACAGCTGTTTTTAAGTTGTAAATGGTACGCGCTGGGCCCTCAGCTATTTACAGTTAGTATTTATATCGTAGATGAAGGCACTGCGTAATATATTTCTGACAAGACAAGGCTAAGTCAGAATGAAAACAATGAGGAAGATACAAAGAAAGCATATTAGCAGAGTTTCCTACTCTCACTGTTCCTGGTACATGTCAATGACCTAGGCCTCAGTGTATAGGTATAATGTTAACATCAGGAGATAACAAAAAGCTGGAAGTGCGGAGGGTAGCTTTCATTGTTAAAAAGGACATGGACAGGCTGGTAAAGTGGGTAGACTGGTGACAGAGAGTTGTAGAGGTGATTCATTTTGTTGGAAGAATCGAGAGATAGCATAAAGGAATGGGTACAACGCTGAAATAGGATGCAAGAGCAGAGGGGCCTGAGTGGGTTTGGGTTTGAGTCATTAGAAGTACCATGGTAGATTGAAGGAACTTTTATATTCCATTCACAAAGAAAAGAACAAAGGAAGTTTACAGCCCAGGAACAGGCCCTTTGGCCTTCCAAGCCTGAGCCGATCCAAACCTACTGTCTAAACCTGTCGTCCAATTCCTAAGGATCTGTATCCCTCTGCTCCCCACCTACTCATCCATCTGTCCAGATGGATCTTAAATGAATGTACTGTACCTGCCTCTACTAGCAACGCATTCCAGGCACCTACCACCCTCTATGTATGTACTTGCCACGTGTATCCCCCTTAAACTTTTCACCTCTCACTTGAAAGTGTGACCTCTCATTATTGAATCCCTGGGAAAGAGCTTATCTCTATCTACTCTGTCTATACCCTTCATGATTTTGTGAACCTCAATCAGGTCCTCCCTCAATCTCCTATTTTGTAATGAAAACAAACCTAATCTACTCAACCTCCCTTCATAGCTAGCACCTTCCATACCAGGCAACATCCCTGTAAACCTCCTCTGCACCCTCTCCAAAGCATCCACATCCTTTTGGTAATATGGTGACCAGAACTGTACACAGTATTCAAAATGTGGCCGAACCAACGTTGTGTACACCTGCCAGCTCTAGAATTAGTCTTGCCTAAACCTCACATTTGTCTGGATTGAACTCCATCTGCCACTTCTCTGCCCAACTTCCCAATCTATCGATATCCTCCTGTATTCTTTGACAGTCCCTTATGCTTTCTGCTACTCTACCAATCTTCATGTCATCTGCAAACATGCTGATCATACCAACAGTGCCCTCTTCTAGATCATTTATGTATATCACAAACAACAGTGGCCCCAACACTGACCCCTGTGGAACACCACTGGTCACCTTTCTCCATTTCGAGAAACTCCCTTCAACTACTACTCTCTGTCTCCTGTTGCTCAACCAGTTCTTTATCCACCGAGATAGAACACCCTGCACACCATGTGATTTCACTTTCTCTATTAGTTTACCATGGGGAACCTTAACAAATGCCTTACTAAAGTCCATGTATATGACAGCAACAGCCCTGACTTCATCTATTAACTTGGTCACTTCCTCAAAGAACTGTATTAAGTTGGTAAGGCACGATCTCCCCAACATAAAACCATGTTGCTTATCACTGATAGGCCCATTCTTTTCCAAATATAAATTGATCCTATCCCTCAGTACGTTCTCCAGCAACTTCCCCACCACTGACATCATGCTCACTGGTCTGTAATTACCTGGAATATCCCTACTCCCCATCTTGTACAGGGGGACAACATGAGCAAGCCTCCAGTCCTCCAGCACCTCACCTGTATTTAAGGATGCCACAAAGATATCTGTCAGTGCCCCAGCTATTTCCTCTCGCGCCTCCCTCAGCAACCTGGGATAGATCCCATCCGGTCCTGGGGATTTGGCCACCTTAATAACCTCTAGCCTACCCAACACATCTTCACTATTTATGTCAACGTGATCCAGCCTAATCAAACTTCTATCTCTAACGGAATTCACCTTGCAATAAACCTCAACTTGCCCCATTGATCATCTCTTGTATGCAGGATGTTGGAGATCTAAAACTCTCCACAGATGCTGCCAGAACTGCTGAGCTACTCCAGCAATTTCTGCTCTTGTTGCGTACCAACTTTTTTATGATTCATTGCCAGGACACCCAGATCCATCTGTGCAGTCAGGTACTGCAATCACTATTTTAATAAAATACTATAATTCCATTCTTCCTGCCAAAGAGTGGACAAGTTTTCATTATCCCCAAATACAACCTACTGATTTTTGTACCCAATGAATTCATCCATCTCCCTTCATGACTCATGTCCTCCTCAAGTTTTCGTTTTAAATCTTTCAGTCCCCAACAAATCTAATAATTATACATTGTCTAAAATCACTGATCGACTGGCGAGCAGAGGTACTTTGCTCAGGCCTCCAGCCTGTGAGCTGGGAATGCTTGTTGAACTGGGGACCGTTGTGGATGGTCAGCGGCTTGTGAGCCTGGTTTGACCATGTGTGGAAGCCCCCTGTCTTGATCAATTGCAGCGCCGTTAAGGAAAGACTGTAATGCTTATCTTTCTAACTTTATTTCTCATTTTTTAAAACTTGTACCATGAATAACTGTAAATAATGCAACATTTTTTTCTTTATTCCTGTATTTTGTATCCAAGATCTCTACCTGGGCACTTGTACCTCAGATGGTGCCATGTGAGCAATATTGCAAATATTTCACTGTAACCTTGCATTTCTGTACTTGAGTACATGTGACAATAAAGGACATTCTAATTCCATCGCCAATATTCAACCGTAATCAGTGGCACCAGCACTGATCCCAGTGTTATTTCACTCATTGGTGAAATGCAAACTGAAAATTACTTGTTTATTCTTTCTCTGCATCCTTTGGCAGCACAGTGGCTCAGTAGTTAGCACTGCTGCCTCACAACGCCAGGGACCCGGATTTGATTCCAGCATCGGGCGACTGTCTGTGTGGAGTTTGCACGTTCTCCCCGTGTCTGTGTGGGTTTCCTCCGGGTGCTCTGGTTTCCTCCCACAATCCAAAGATGCGCAGCTTAGGTGAATTTGCTGTGCTAAATTGCCCATAGTGATCAGGGATGTGTGGGCTAATCAGGGGTAAATGTAGAGTAATAGGGTAGGGGAACGGGTCTGGGAGGGTTACTTTGCGGAGAGTTGGTGTGGACTTGTTGGGCTGAAGGGCCTGTTTCCATATTGTAGGGATTCTATGATTCCTCTTTGCAATTCACACAAGAGCTCATGATGTGAAGGATAAAGTTTTTACACAAATATTATGTGGCTCAGTAAGTATTGGTGTGAAACCTTAACGTACACCATTTGGAAGTCCAGGTACACCACATCTACATGTTCCCCATTTTATTTATATAGTTTCCAAGGTTCCTTGTGCAATGTTCTAGTCAATCCCACTAATCCCGTAGCATGACAAGTTTATTTCCTTCAAATGATTATAAAATCCCCTTTTAAAACCATTGTTTCCGCTTCTCACAGGTCACTGCGATTCTAAGGGAAGATATCACATGGCAGTGAGGAAGCATTAAGAATGATGGAGGAGTGGCCCACAGTATCCTGGAGGAAACAATCCATGCGGAATGCTAACGATAGAAGGGAGGGAAAGATTCATCTGGCGTTGGCACCTTGTTGGAGAAGGCAGAAATGGCAGAGGAAGATCCTTTGAATGCGAAGGCTGAAGGGTTGGAAAGTGAGAATGAGGGGAACCCTATTCTCGTTCTGGGAGGGAGTGAAGGAAGGGGTGATGGCAGAAGTGAGGGCTCTATCAACCAGAGTGGAGGAGGGAATCAGGGATAGCCCAGTGGACGGTCACCACCAGAGTCTAATTCTTCCTGTATGGATGTAGGTGGTGATGCAGACAGATATGAGTGCAGCAATGGTTCTAGAGGTGCTGCTGTTCTAGTTTCTGGGAATATTCTTCAAACACCAAGTTAGTCTCTCCCTTGGGATTTTGCAGTAGTTTCCAATCACACTGATACAGCATCATCATGATCAGCAATACAGAGTGACCAGACTTGGAGTCAGATTAATAAGGACTGCACTCTCTCTCCTGCCAGCTGGCAGCACTGGCAAGGAACAAGTCTTCACCGTGTATACATTACTCACCCATGTAGCCCACAGTGCCCACTCTGCCTTTGACTGTCTGTCCCTCTGGCACGTACACTGCCAGGCCCAAGTCCGATATCCGAATGTGACCTGTACAAACAACACTTGCTTTAACATCATCCACTGCACATTCGGATACTATCAAACAAGGGAGTTCAACTTGATCTGTAAGATAGGGATGCGCCCCTGCAGTAGCAGCTGTCTCAGTTCCACAATCTCAGACAGAGAACCAGCAGCTTGAACAGCCAGAGACAATTCTCCAATTTCCATAGTGATCTGGGTTGCTGGTCCCTACCCAACACTGAGGCGCACACTGTCTTGCCAGTCCCCCTCCCCCAACCATTCCCAACCCGCTGCAGAGTGATATCTTGGTGCAGATTTGCTCACATACCGTGATCGTCCAGGAGCAGATTTTCTGGCTTCAAATCTCTGCAAAAGAAAAGACCCATCAGTGGAGGTGGTGGTGGACAAGCAGAAGAACAGGAGGGGGGGGGGGGTGGGCAGAGAGACAGATACATGGCACAGCATGTTGAGTCATGGGATACAGCACTCAGCCGTATTCCCGTGATGGGATACAAGGTAGTGACAGAGAAACAACAGGGCAAGTGTCAAATGTTGTGGGAAAGGCTGGGACTGCTCAATGTGTCACTGTACTCACCTGTAAACCACCCTCTCTCTCTGCAGATGCTCAAGACCACAGCAGATCTGGGCCACGTAGAAGATGGCACGTTGCTCCGGAAAGCCAGCCTCGCCCATGTGATAGATGTGAAACTTGAGATCTCCTCCGTTCATCAGGGTTAAGACCAGGCACAAAGCATCCTTTGTCTCATAGGCATAGGCCAGGCTCACCTGCAACAAAACAGGCCAAGTCATAAAGAGGCAGACACCGAGTGGGCACACAGGCACACAGACACATGCATGGGCAAGTGTGATCACCGTGAGCTCTTCCAGCCGCACAATCGTCCAAGATCACTACTCTCCTAACTGCAGTTCCTGAGCATCTCCATTCGAGGTTATGTCTTAAGTTCAAACGGAGTAAGCTACAACAGGCGAGTCCTGTGATCCAAGATTGACAGCGAATTAGATTTGTCTGCAAGGGACAGGAAACATTCTGAAGTCATGGGATTGACCCAGTCCATTGGCAGCTGGTAGGACAAAAACTGGAGGGTAGAGACAGGAATGGCATAGGTAGGGAAATAATGGAATTCAATGGGGAAAAAAGTGCCATTGTAGAGAAATTGAACTTTTCCTGTACATCTTCAATTTAGGATAGCAAAATAATCATCATGTAGGAGAAAAGATGGCAGTCCAGCCAAGATGTGGGGATGGAATCAGACTCCAGATTTGGTGGGCCGGGGGCTGCCTATGGATGAAATAGCTACATCTGTGGCTCTGATATTGAATCCATTTCAAGTACTTACTACAAACCTACTGTTCACTTTCTCCAAAATCTCTTTCTCATTTAAAGTCATGACCTCTCCTTTCCGCTTTTTGATTCGTTTCTTCTCCAGCTTTTTACAGGCGTACATTTTCCCTGTGGCTCGAACCTGGCAGGCACAGACCTCAGAGGGAGAAAGGCACAGATATCAAACAGGAGGTACAGGAGGGATCTCACTGACAGCACTCTGTCCAACTCAACACTTACCTCCCCAAAGCCTCCCTTTCCCAGCACCCGGTACTGGCGGAAGTTGTACTTGGTCACAGGCTGCCTGTTGAATAAGAGAGAGCCAAATTATACACCGGGGCAGCACAGTGGCTCAGTAGTTAGCACTGCTGCCTCACAGCACCAGGAATCCCGGTTCGATTCTAGCCTCGGGTGACTGTGTGGAGTTTGCACATTCTCCCAGTGTCTGTGTGGGTTTCCTCCAGGAGCTCCTGTTTCCTCCCACAGTCCAAGATGTGCAGGTCAGGTGAATTGACCATGCTAAATTGTCCATAGTGTTCATGAATGTGTAGGTTAGGGGCATTCGTCAGGGTATATGTAGAGCAATAGGGTTGGGGAATGGGTCTGGGTGGGTTACTCTTTGGATGGTTGGTGTGGACTTGGTAGGCCGAAGGGCCTGTTTCCACATTGTAGGGATTCTATGAATAGCAGGCTGAGCTTCCATGGAGAGCTGTTAATAACTATGTCCACGATTACAGCAATCCCCAAGGGAGATCGGATGACAGGGACAGGACTACTCAGAGACACAAGGCTCCCATCACTGTGACTCCTCAGATTCTATCGGAGAATATCTCAGCCCTATCCCCAGTCAAACACCCACGTCAGTCTATGTGCTAACCCATCCTCCTAGGCAGTACTCACGTCTCCAGGTATTTCCACTGGAGGAAGCGACTGAAGTACAAACTGTCCATGTAATCAGAGAAAGGTGCAACACTCAGGAAATCGTGGACCAACCTGTCAGAGGGAGAGAAACAGCGAATAGAAGGACTGAAGATAACAGTCAACGAACATTTTCCACCCACATTCCATACACATTCCCCCTGCCCATGCTGCCCTGACTGACACACAGCTCATGGAGATCACTTATTTTCGCAGCTGCCATCGCCCAAGTGTGACTCTGTTGCAGTTCATCATTTTTGGAGGCCCTCATCCATGCCTTTGTTACCTCTAGACCTGCCTATTCTAATGCTGCTGGTTGGACTCCTAGAATCTGCCCTCAACAACCCTGAGCTCACTAAAACTCACTGTCCACGTTCGATGTCTCAGCCCCAGTCCCATTCCCATTCCCATTCTCCTCTCACCCGTGTGATCACAGCCCCATGCTGGTCCATCGACAAGCAGCAACAGGATTTCAAAGTCCTCATCATTGTTTCCAAATCCCTCCACAGCCTCACTGCCGCTCCTGTGATCTCTTTCAGCTTGACAACCACCCGAGATCGCTCCCCTCCTCTAACTGTAGCACCCGAGCATTTTAAATGCTCTGTCATTTAAGGATATGCCTCAGGTTCCGAGGGACTGAGCTCCAGAAAGCCCTCCCTACAGCCAGATGCCTCACTTCCCCCCCACCTATCAAGCTCAATATCGTATGGTTGTTATGCTCCTGTGGAACAGCTTGGGTCAATTCACAGCACTACAGGTACTAAGTTATTGCAATGCTGGGATCAATGAAACCTGCAATTGACTTGTGAACATAGATCTGATTGCTCAGAGAATCTAGGAGTTGAACCATAGCTTCCCTCCACCACACTCACTTCTGACATTCCTTGAAGAGCTCCTTGCAGGCTCCATTTTGCAGCTCTTGCAAACAATGACTCCTCATGTTGCTGGGTATCTCCGAAATATACTCGGGGGACTCAAGAGAAAATAAAAACACAAGATCAGCATGCATCAGAACTCAGTTCAAACTCGTGCTTTTTTTGCACAAAAATGTAGGCGATTGTAGAGATGGACATCAACCTGGCTTAATCCCCTGACCATATAGAGTTCCAGGCACCACATCCCACCACCCAGCCCGCGCCATCGGCATGGCAACAGGAAGGGAGACACTGTAATACCTTGGGGTCGAGGAACTTGTCCACAAGGCACTGACCGCAATCCTTTCGCTTTTCATCTGGAGTCACCTCATAGTCAGCCTGGGAAGGAAGCAGAAACAGACCATCAATGACATGAGAACAGCAGAAGTAGGAGCAGAATACCACTCAGACTACTGAGCCTGCTTCTCTTTCACAGATGATCTTGGGTTTCAGCTGCCCTCACCACACTCCACATCCCTCCACCTCTGAGGCACCAAACGTAAAGGGCGGCACAGTGGTTAGCACTGCTGCCTCACAGCGCCAGAGACCTGGGTTCAAATCCCACCTCAGGCAACTGACTGTGTGGAGTTTGCACATTCTCCCCGTGTCTGCGTGGGTTTCCTCCGGGTGCTCTAGTTTCCTCTCTCAGTCTAAAGATGTGCAGGTTAGGTGAATTGGCCATGCTAAATTGCCCGTAGTGTTAGGTGAAGGGGTAAATGTAGGGGAATGGGTCTGGGTGGGTTGCTCTTCAGAGGGTCAGTGTGGATTTGTTGGGCCAAAGGGCCTGTTTCCACACTGTAAGTAATCTAATCTAATCTGTCAACCTCAGTTGTAAACACTTTCAGCGATGGAGACTCCACAGCTCCCCCAGGTGGAGAATGCCAGAATGTCTCAATCCATTGTGCCAGGAAATTTCTCCTCCTCAGTCTGAAGTGATCAGCCCCTTCCCTGAGGTAGGATCTCCATGTTCTCAATTGCCATCCCAGGGGAAATAGTGTCTCTCAGCAGCGACCCCATCAAATCTCTCCAGAACCTTCAGTGCTTCAATGTGACCATCTCTCATTCTTGAATCAAGAAAACTGACTCAATTTACCATGTCAGATTCTTTGGGCATGACAAAAGTCCTAAGTCTACATCAGCTAGAACAGGAATCAAACTCATGCTGTTGGCTTTGTTCTGAAATACAGAAGTGTCATCAAGTCAACTGCACTAACCAGTCTCCCTTAGACAGAGACTAGAAGAATCTGCCAGGTAGTGAACTGGAAATCAAACCCCACTATTCTCAGCCTCATCCCAAATGTGACATTATTTAGTCAAACTATCCAAAATCCCCAATTTACTGGACTGACAAACTCAAGCCCTCATTAGGTTTCTGCACTTAAGAAAATAAAACCGTTTAATATGAATTCTCACTGGCCTACAGCTCTGTAATGTAAACTTTATCCTTTCACAAATAGACTGACACAAATGCAGAGATGAATATCAAGGGAGGGTGGAAATAATGGAAACAGCGGGATGGCACCAGTGTGGATACTGGAGTCGGTGAGTTGTTTGTTTCAGTTCCTCCAATTCCTTTCAGTACACCAACACTTTCATCCACGGATTGCGAATTTGCCCTCTGACTGTCTCTGAAGAGGTTTTAACCCTCCTTCAGTAGGATCAGCAGAGCGATAGCAGACAAGTGGGCAGGAGCAAGCAGGAGAGCACAGGCTGAGAAAGACATGGACAGAGACAGACCGACCGACAGATTTAAAAAAAATGCTCTCCCTTTTCAAGCTCATTGCTCACTTCCACACTAGCCCTACAAAAGCCATGGTTATCTGATCAGGAACAAATTAAACATGGCTGGAAAGCAAACCTCCCTCTAGCTCAGAACCATTGGCTCCACAGTGTCTGCTTTCTGCTCTCACTGCTCCAGGAAAAGGCAACATGGTCTCCAACTCTCCATGCACTCCAATCAAGATGAGATTTTTAAACACTGCAGCTCTCTCAACACGCAGCCTCCTCGATTTAAAGCAATATTTATCTTTATCAATCCGGAGTCCAAACATAAAGTAAATAAAAAGCTCCTGAAAAAAATCAAATGAAATGAGAAGGGGTAAAGAGGATCAATCCAGCCTAGCTAATTACCAGCCTCAACGGTTAACTCTCAATCAGTAAAGTGCTGTAAGGCATCAAGTGGTATCAGGCCAGACTTGCTCAGCAATGCCCAGTGTGGATTCCACAAGGCCATTCAGCTCCTGATTCATTACAGCCTTGGGTCAAACATGGACAAAAGAAAAGCTGAACTCCACAGTATCACTCTTGAATTCCCCCACTATCAACATCCTAGGGGTTACCATCGACCAGCAAGACTGGTCAGAGGCAAATGGAATCCAATCCAGATAAAAGTGAGGTGATGCATCTGTGCAGGACAAACATTAGATTAGATTAGACGTGGAAACAGGCCCTTCGGCCCAACAAGTCCACACCGACCCACCGAAGCGCAACCCACCCAGACCCGTTCCCCTACATTTACCCCTTCACCTAACATTATGGGCAATTTCGCATGGCCAATTCACCTAACCTGCACATTTTTTGGATTGTCGGAGGAAACTGGAGCACCCAGAGGAAACTCACGCAGACATGGGGAGAATGTGCAAACTCCACACAGAGGCAGGAATTGAACCCAGGTCTCTGGCGCTGTGAGGCAGCAGTGCTAACCATTGAGCCACCATGATCAATGATGGGATCCTGGGAAGCACTGACGATCAGAGGGACCTTGGCATTCACATACACTGAAGGGCATACATAAGGTAGACAGGAAGAAACGTTTCCCCTTGTTGGAGGCACTAGTGACCGGGGGATAGATTTGAAGTAAGTTGTTGTGGTTCTGTTCACCGAGCTGGGAATTTGTGTTGCAGACGTTTCGTCCCCTGTCTACGTGACACCCTCAGTGCTTGGGAGCCTCCTGTGAAGCGCTTCTGTGATCTTTCCTCCGGCATTTATAGTGGTTTCAATCTGCCGCTTCCAGTTGTCAGTTTCAGCTGTCCGCTGTAGTGGCCGGTATATTGGGTCCAGATCGATGTGCTTATTGATTGAATCTGTGGATGAGTGCCATGCCTCTAGGAATTCCCTGGCTGTTCTCTGTTTGGCTTATCCTATAATAGTAGTGTTGTCCCAGTCGAACTCATGTTGCTTGCCATCTGCATGTGTGGCTAAGGATAGCTGGTCGTCTGCAACACAAATTCCCAGCTTGGTGAACAGAACCACAACAACGAGCACCTGAGCTACAAATCTTCACACAAATTTGAAGTAAGTGGCAGAAGGTTTAGATAAAGAGAGAGAAGAAGAAACATTTTCACCAGAGAGGGTGATGGAAATCTAAAACTCATGATAAGGGTGGTAGAGGCAGCAATCCTCATAACATTTTTAGAAGATTTTGAGCTATAGGGAGAGGCTGAATAGGCAGGGACTGTGTTCCCTGAAGCGCTGAAGGCTGAGGGTTTATAAAGTCATGAGGGGCATGGATAGGGTAACTAGACAAAGTTCATTCTGGGTGCGGGAGCCCAGAATTAGAGGGCATAGGTTTAAAATGGGAGGGGAAAGATTTAAAGGGGATCTTAAGGGCAACGTTTTCATGCAGAGGGTAGTACGTGTATGGAATGAGCTGCCAGAGGAAGTAGTGGAGGCTGGTACAATTGCAACATTTAAAAGGCATCTGGATCGGTATATGAATAACAAGGGTTTAGAGGGATATTGGCCAAGAGCTGGCAAATGGGACTAGATTAGGTTAGGATATGTGGTCAGCATGGACGAGTTGGACCGAAGGGTCTGTTTCCATGCTGTACATCTCGATGACTCAATATTTAAATGCATTCATGCAATGTCAAGACAGACAAAGTTATGAGGCAAGTACTGGAAAAAGAGATTAGAAAGGATATTGACAGCACGGATGTGATGAACCAAAGGGCCTTTTTCTCAGCTTTAGATCTTTATGACCAGAAATTTAACTGGACTAGCCATTTAAATACATTGGCTACATCAACAGGTTAGAGGCTGGGGATTCCTTAGGGAGTAATTCCTCCCCTGATTCCCCAAAGCCTGTCCACCATCTAGAAGATGCAAATGATGCCATAATCCCCACTTGCCTGGATGGGTGCAGCTCCAACACTCAGGAAGTTTGACACCACCTAGGACAAAGTAACCTGCTTGACTGACACTGCATCAACCATTTCAGCATCCCTTCCCTAAGCCACCGACACTCAGAAGCAGCAGTACGTACTATCTACAAAAAAAACCACACATTTGGACTGTGCTCCAGTCCTATTCTGGACCTCACCCACAACTCTTTCTGCTACATCAATAATATCATGGGTGCTGCTTCCCTCTCGTCTGGAATTCGAAAGGTTTAATGATCTGAATTCCAATTTCCACCCCACCCTCACTTTCACTTGATCCATCTTGGATTTCTCCCTTCCCTTCCTTGACATCTGTTTCCATTTCTGGGGCTAGGCTGACCATCAATATCCACTAGAAACCCACTGACTCCCAGAGTTACCTGGATTATACATCCTCACATCCTGTAAAGACCCTGCGCCATTCTCCTAGTTCCTGTCTCTGTTGCATTTGTACCGACGAAGCCAACTTTGACAAAGGAGTCTCCGAAATGTCCACCTTCTTCCTCACCCGAGGATTCCCCAGCACCATTATCGACAAGTTCCTTGGCTGGGTCCAACTCATTTCTTGCACTCTGGCCCTCACCTGCTCTTTTCCCTCCCATGACAGCGATAGGGTCCCCCTTGTCCTTATCTACCATCCCAACAGCATCCACATCCACAGGGTCATTAGCCACCTCCAGAGAGATGCCACAACACACATATTCCATTCCCTTCCCTTCCCTTGTCAGTCTTCCTCAGGGACCACTCCCTCTGGGACACCCTGTACCGCCCTTCCTTCATCCCAACACTCCTCACAGCACCTTCCCTCGCAATCACAGAAGGTGTGACACCAGTCTGTTTACTTCCTCACTCCACAGTATCCAATGGCCTAGGTGAAGTGACACTTTACCTGCACTAATCTAGTCTAGTGCATTCACTGCTCACAATGTGGTCTCCTCTACATCAGGGGAACAAAGTGGAGACTGGGTTGCTGCTTTGCAAAATCCCTATGTTTTGTTTGCAAAATAAAAAGAGACCGTGAGCTTTCAGTTGCTTATCAGTTCAACACACCATCCTGTTCCCTGGTCAACATCGGTCTGGGGCTTGCTGCAGCGTTCCAGTGAAATTCAGCACAAGCTGAAAGAACAGCACCTCATTTTTCACCTGGGGGACTCAACAGCCCTTCGGGCTCAATATCGAGTTCAACAACTTTAGGGCTTGAGCTTTCCCATGTCCTAACACCAAACCCCAAACACCAGACCTTATTATCAGTGTGCGACTACATACCATCCATTGTTAGCCATGAATAGTCCCCATTAATAGCTATTCATCTTCCTAGCCAGATTGTTATGCACTCCTTTGTCTGTCCAACTGCTCTTCTCTCTCCACCTATCGCTTATTCCTGCCCATCCTTCTGCATATAAATCAATGTTTTCCAAGCTATCAGTTCAAAGGAAGGATCACTTAACCCAAAACGTTAATTGATTTCTCTCTTCAGCTGCTGCCGGACCTACTGAGCTTTTCCAGCAATTTCTATACTACCGACAAAATGCACTGCAGAGAAATCTTCAGACATGGCTTCCAAATCATGGCCACTTCCATCTTGAAGGTCAAGGGCAGCACATACATGGGAACACCACTCCTGCATGTTCACTTAGAAGATCTCCTCCTCCCTTCCCCATCCTAATTTGGAATTATGGCACTGGGTCATCGGGTCAAAATCCCGAAATTCTCCCCCTTGGGTCTTGGCTACGGACCAGAGAATAAAGCAAATTGAGCCATGGTCTTTGAACAAAGACAAAGAAACATCAATATGCAAAGTGAGGACAGCAATACAATCTGTAATAAAGCCACACCTCACTGTCTAATACTCATTTATCTTTGGCTAATTCTGTGTAAGTGACAAATTATGGTTGCAAGCCCCATATCAGAATATCATATCAGTCAAGGCAGAACCCTTCGATTGTTCACTAACTCCAAAAAGATTAAATTATCCAGCTGATCATTAAACTGTACAATAATTGCAGTGCTTCAATTGAAGGCCTTGCCTCAGAACTTCCTCAAAAGCCACCTTCTCAAAGGACTGCTGCAGCAACCAGTCACTTTCTGGTACAAAGAGAACAAAAGAACAAACCAGCATAGGAACAGGCCCTTCAGCCCTCCGAGTCTGTACTGACACATTTTGCCCTTCCACACTAAAAGAGTCTTCACTTATCCCTCTAGTATTGCTCTAGTCCCGTCCTATTCATGTATTTGTCCAGGTGATTCTTGAATGCTGCTATTGTGTCTGCTTCCACCTCCTCTGGCAGAGCGTTCCAGGCACTCCCCACCCTTTGTGTGAAAACTTGCTTCACACATCTCTTTTAAACCTTCCCCTCTGCACCTTGAACCTGTGTCCCCTACTAACTGACCCCTCCACCCTGGGAAAAAGCCTCATACTTTCCACTCTATCCATTCCACTGACAATCTTACAAACTTCGCTCAAGACACCCCTCAACCTTCGGCATTCCAGCTAAAACAAACCCAGTCTATCCAACTTTTCTTTATAGTTAAAATCCCCTATATTAGGCAACATCGTAGTAAATCTTTTCTGGATCCTCTCCAAAGCATCCACATCCTCCTGACAGCATGGTGACCAGAATATTATGGTAGTTTACTTTCTTTTCCCAGAACAGCATTTTCGTGGAGTCTGGAAACTGCACTCAAGCACCTACTCTTGGACACAATTCCAGCTTTTTCCCTAGACAGCTGGTTTCACAAGATTAGCACTGCTCCTAGGTTTCTGTGAGCTCCAATCCTGCTTAGCCACACGAAACAAATAATACCGGTGGGCTTATTTCATCTCTACTTTCCCTTGTACTGAATTATTAATTGCTCCTAGGCTTCTTTGGGCCTTAAAAGTATCCCAGGCTTTTCCTGAGAGCTAACTCCAACCTTTAAGTGCTACTGTTTCACAAACATCTCCAATTCCTCTCTGCCAGAGTAGCAGCCTGTCTAGGAAGGAACCTTCTCACTCTAGCCCCAAGTACCTGACTGACTGGCAGTTCAAAAGGTAGGAACTACCTGCTTCCACATCCTCCAACTGACTAATTAAAACTAATTGTGACCCTTACATTGCTGTTAAATGAACTTTGAACTGATATGGGTGAAAGCCTTACAACAAATCCTGTCCTCAGCCTTGGGCAGGATTAAATAATGGTGGGTTGATTAATTGGAACACTAAACATTTCCTGAATATTACAATTCTCCAGCTAGCTTCCTCTCTATTTGCCAGCTCTGATAATACAGCTGAAACGGATATTTTAAAAAAAGGATTTCATCATTATCTACAAAAAGGACTGCAGCTGTTCATTAGTACCTTCTCAAGTGCAATTAAGGTCAGATAACTCAGCCACTGAAATTTTCATACACCACGAATAGATTGAATTTTTTAAAAAAAATATGAGCAGAGGCTGTAGTTTCAATAGATTAGATGATTAAATCAGGTATAAAATAGTCTCAGGACACAGTGAGAAGCAGAAGCCTTTGTGATTGTGAAATCAGCTTTATTGCACGGTTGTATCAAGAGAAAGGTGCATAATATTACAAGTAAACTTAGATTCTAAAGTTGAGGTCCATGGAATTTTGATTTTCGGGTCTTTAAAGACTTTTATTAGAAAAACGAACAGACTTTTTTTGTCTGAAAAGGTAGCAAGTCAAAATGGCTTTTTCACGTTATCACCTAATTTTATCATACCACATAACGCGAGAACAGGTTACACTCTGAAATTGTGAACCTCAATATTGTAAAGTGTCCAAACAGAAAATGAGGTGCCTTTCTTCAATCAGGACTTCAGAACCATTTCTACAAAGCATTGCCTGATGTTGCTGAGTTGCGAGAGATTAACTTAACACGCCAAGCGATTCTTTTTTGTTCGCAAACCAAACAGCGACTTAACTTTTATTCCAAATCTCTTTTCTGTTTTAAAAAAGTAGTCTGTCTTTTGATTTACAAAACAGTGGATTGAATTATCTACAACTGAACATGCCCAGGTCTGAATGTGTCAAGACAGGCCAAGTGCAGGCTGCAAGAGAGAAAACAGAGGGGAGGACTGGAACGGGAATCACAGAATCATAGAATCCCGACAGTGCAGAAACAGGCTATTCGGCCCAACAAGTCCACACTGACCCTCCGAAGAGTATCCCACCCAGACCCATTCCCCTATTCTATTACTCTACATTTCCCCTGACTGACACACCTCACCTACATATTCCTGGACACTATGGACAATTCAGCATGGCCAATTCACCTAACCTGCATAGGTTTGGACTGTGGGAAGAAACCGGGCTCCTGGAAGAAACACAGGCAGACACAGGGAGAACATACAGACTCGACATAGACAATTACCTGAGGCTGGAATTGAACCAGGTCCTTGGCACTGCAAGGCAGCAGTGCTAACCACTGAACCACCGAGCTGCCGTACTTGGGGCCGGGCACTGGGGCCAACAGCATTTCTCAGGCAGTGCACAAACTCCTCAGCCTGCTCCATCACAATGTGATACAACAGTCAAGTGGGTCTGAATGTTGCAAGGAGCTAGCTCTATCCACAAGAGTCAGGAACAGAGAGAAAAACAAAAGTGCTGGCAGCACACGATGGGACAGGATCATAGGTTCAAACAACTACAGGGTCCAGCACAGACACTTACCATGGCATCCAGAAACTGCACACAGTGACACAGCTCTGGCCGGGTCTCACAGAACTGGCGAAACAGTAACCTCCCAATGGGCTGCTCATCACAAAGACTCTTATAGTCCTTCACTAGAAAAAGAAGCAATGCATTCAAGCTTAGATCAATTTCACTCAACTGGACAAACAAATCTACAATTCACCAATCAATCAGTGAATACATTACTCGAGTCCAGTAACCAGGACAATGTACCTGCGTAAATAAACCAGCCAAAAAAAAAAAAGTTCAACTACACAAATACGATCAAATTTTACCCAAAGGCACCACACCCCAGACACAGAACCTGATGGGGAAATCTCACTCCCCACTGAGAAACAATGTTTGTTTTCTTTTATTTGCTCGTGGAATATGGGTATCATTTGCTGGCCATTCCTAATTACCCTTGAGAAGGTGATAGTGATTTGCCTTCTTGGTCCACAATGCTAATAGGAAGGCAGCTTCAAGATTTTGACCCTTCGATAGTGATGAAATAGCAGTACTTTTTCAGGTCTGATCTTGGAAGGGAACTTGCACATAGTGGTGTCCCCATATGTCTGCACCCCTTGTCTTTTCAGATGGAAGCGATCGTGGGTATGGAAGGTTAGTATAGGAACCTTGTATAGATCGCACATGCAGCTGCTACTGAGCATGGGTGGAGGGAGTGGATGTTAGGGTGTCAATTTGAGTGGGCTGTGGGGTCTCAGTTTGAATCATAGCATAAAATCAGGCCATTTGGTCCATTGAAAGAGCATCCTATCCCTGTAACTCTTCAAATCCCATGGCTAATCTACACATCCCTGGACACTGTGGACAATTTGGCACGGTAAATCCACCTAACCTGCACATCTTTGGACTCTGGGAAAAAGCTGGAACACTGAGGAAACTCAAGCAGGCACAGGGAGAATGTGCAAACTCCACACAGACAGCTGCCTGAGGCTGGAATCGAACCACAGTCCCTGGCACTGTGAGGCAGCAGTGCTAAGCACTGAGCTCCTTGTTTTGACTTAGAGTCATAGAGATGTACAGCATGGAAACAGACCCTTCGGTCCAACCCATCCATGACGGCCAGATACCACAACCCAATCTAGTCCCACCTTCCAACACCCTGCCCATATCCCTCCAAACCCTTCCTATTCATATACCCATCCAAATGCTTTTTAAATGTTGCAATTGTACCAGCCTCCACCACTTCCTCTGACAACTCATTCCATACACTTATTCACCCCCCCCCCCCCCCCCCCGTGTGAAAAGTTGCCCCTTTAGGTCTCTCATATCTTTCCCCTCTCACCCTAAACCTATGCCCTTTAGTCTTGGACTCTCCAACCCCAGGGAAAAGACTGTCTATTTATCCTATCCATGCCCCGTCCAGGGAAAAAAGCCCCAGCCTGTTCAGCCTCTCCCTATAGCTCAAATCCTCCAACCCTGGCAATATCCTTGTAAATCTTTTCTGAACCCTTTCAAGTTTCACAAAATCTTTCCGATAGGAAGGAGATCAGAATTGCATGCAATATTCCAACAGTGGCCTAACCAATGTCCTGTCCAGCTGCAACATGACCTCCCGACTCCTGTAGGAAATGAGGACTGCAGATGCTGAAGATCAGAGCTGAAAATGTGTTGCTGGAAAAGCACAGCAGGTCTCACAGGCAGCATCCAAGGAGCAGGAGAATCGACGTTTCGGGCATAAACCCTTCTTCAGGAATCAATCCTGAAGATTCCTGAAGAAGGGCTTATGCCCGAAACGTCGATTCTCCTGTTCCTTGGATGCTGCCTGACCTGCTGCGCTTTTCCAGCAACACATTTTCAGCTCCCGACTCCTGTACTCAATACTCTGACCAATAAAGGAAAGCATACCAAATACCTTCTTCACTATCCTATCTACATGCGACTCCACTTTCAAGGAGCTATGAAACTGCACTCCAAGATATCTTTGTTCAGCAACACACCCTAGGACCTTACCATTAAGTGTATAAGTCCTGCTAAGATTGGCTTTCCCAAAATGCAGCACTGAGCATTTATCAGAATTAAACTCCATCTGCCACTTCTCAGCCCATTGGCCCAGCTGGTCAAGATCCTGTTGTAATCTGAGGTAACCTTCATGGCTGTCCACTACACCTCAAATTTTGGTGTCATCCTCAAACTTAATAACTGTACCTCTTATGCTCACATCCAAATCAGAGGACTCAGCACCGATCCTTTTGGCACTCCATTGGTCACAGGCCTCCAGTCTGAAAAACAACCCTCCACCACCACCCTCTGTCTTCTACCTTTGAGCCAACTGTGCATCCAAATGTTCTCCCTGTATTCCATGCGATCTAACCTTGCTCACCAGTCTCTCATGGGGAACCTTGTCGAATGCCTTAACTCAACTCCATATAGATCACATCTACCACTCTGCCCTCATCAATCCTCTTTGTTACGTTGAAACTATGAGATCAGAACACACAGCAGAAGTAAACTTATTAAATCTGCTCCGCCATTGAACATGGGTCATTAGATAATAATTCTCAATTCCACTTTTCTTCTATTTTCACAAAATAGCCAATTCCTTGATTAAAAATCTGTCTATCTCATCATTGAATATACTTAAATGAACCAGCCTCAACAGACCTCAGTGGTGAATAATTCCACAGATTTACAACCCTCTAAGAAGCAATTCCTCATCAGTCTTAAATGGGTCACACCTTACTCTGAGATTAAACCCTCAGGTCCTAGATTCTCTCACAAAGGGACATAACATTTATACATTTACCTGGGCAAGTCCCCCAAGGATCCGGTATGTTTCAACAAGGTTGCCTCTCATTCTTCAAAACTCCATGAATCCAAGTCCAGTTTAACCTCTCCTCATGAAACAGTGTTTCAATGCCCTGTATCAGTCCAGGTAACCTACTCTGGGCTGACAATATATGGACGCCTTAGAATGTCATTATATTTTTCCTTATGCAAGATCATCAAAACTGTTCTAGGTATAATCTGACAAGTGCCTTGTCCTGTTTTAGCCTTGTATAGTTTATGCTATTTTATTTTCATACTTCATTCCCTTTGTCCCACCACTTGCCTTCCCACCTGTTTTTTTTCCTGCATCATTCACAAACCTGGCAGTGGTATGTTCACTTCCTCATCCAAGTCATTATAATAAATGTGGTAAATAGCTGTCACACAGATTCCTTTGCCACTCCACTGGCTAATCTGGACATGGCCTTCTCATCTCAACTCTCTCTATCGGTGAGCTAATCCCATATCCATGTTTCCAATACTGTAGGCTCTTATCTTATTAAGCTGAATTCACCTGAATAAGGGTGTTCCTTTGGCAGATTTCTGATCCTCTGGGATATTTCCAGTGCATCTACCAACTTTGTAGCCATTTCCTTCAATATGATAGAGGAGTTTTTTTTTAAAATATAGCCTCAGTTTCCAAAAGGTTGGGAGGGCATAAAAAATATTACTCAAGAGAAAGGTCTAGAGAAACTAATGTCAAATCATTATTCAACTCTTACGATTTTTAAGACTTTAAGATCATTGGAGCAGAAATTAGACCATTTGGCCCATTGAGTCTGCTCCACCATTTGATCATGGCTGAGAGTTTTCTCAACCTCACTTTCCTGCTTTCTCCCTGTAACCTTTGATCCCCTTGGCAGTCAAAAATTTATATCTGTCTTAAGTGTTACGAAGATGTGGGTGTACTGTACCTTTAAGACAGTTAAAGGCTAGCAGAAGTCACTGACAGCACCAAGTGTTCTGAACAAGACACAGTGCAACCTTTGGTCCAGCAGCTAGAGTAGTTAGTTGCCAGGAGATAAAAACAAATTTGAATTGGGCCAGTTTAAATTATACCCCCCCCCCCCCCCCCCAAAAAAAAGACTCCAATCAAGTTTGATCGAGTATATTGACAATATTAAAAAGCCAATGACACAATGTGATACTTTGATGGAAGAAGACTGGGGAAAATTGAACAGCTGAGGAGAACTGCCAAAAAACCAACAGATGTAGGCTGCCAGTAAGAACTCTCAGGAGGTACCTGTCAGAAGGAGGAGCTTGCACAGAAAAAAAAAGATTGACACTGAACTGGAGAGAAAGTCTACAGAGGAAGATACCAAGAGAAGATTCAATAGCTGGCTCATTTTGAAATTTGAATTTTTTGGTAAATCTTAATCTAAGGTTTTATCAGACTAGCATTATAGAGGGGAAGGTAAAAGATAGGTTTAGATAAACAAATTGTAAATAAATGTTAGTTAATTAGACTTTTAAAAATTAAACTTGTTAATTTTTACTCTAAATAGTGTCTTTTGGGATAGTTATTTGCCCCTCGAATTTTAACAGATGACAGCATGGGTTAAACCTGTTATGCAGGTTTAAATTAGTGGGTGGGTAGGGTTTACCCAGTGTTGTAACATATGTATACTCAATTCTTCCATTTCCTGACTCCCCATTATCTTCAATCTCCAAAGGACCTGTTTTCACTTTGGCCTCTCACAGAACCATAAATGATACAGAAGAGGCTCTATAGCCCACCAAAAAAAATACAACCTACACTAATCCCACTTTCTTGCACTTGGCCTGTAGCTTTGAACGTTATGAACTTCCAGTACTCATCCAAGTTAATTTTAAGAACGGTTCAGGTTTCCCATCTCATCTCCCTCTCAGCCAGTGCATTCCAGGGACCCACCATCCCTGGGTGAAGAAAACATTTTCTTCAAATCCTTCCAGACATCCCGCCTTTCAGCTCAAAAAAGTGTACCTCTTGTTCTTGACTCTTCCACCAAGGGCAACAGCTGCTTCCTCTCCATGACCCTCATAACATCGTACACGTCGCTCAGGCTCCCCCAATCCCAAAGCATCTCAAATCATCTCTGCTCAAAGAAAACAACCCAAGCTTATTCAGCCTCTCTTCATAGCAGAAATACTCCATCCTAGGGAATATCCTGGTAATCTCCTCTCAGCACCCTCACCAATACAATCATATTCTTCTTGAAGCATGGCGCCCAGAATAGCACACAGTACTCCAACTATGGTCTAACAAAAGTTCCATACAGCTCGAACAAAACCTCATTGCTCTATAATCTGTGCTATAGCTGATAAAGGCAAGCACCCCATATACCTTAACTACCCTATTAGTCTGTCCTGCCACTTTCAGGGTTCTGTGGACTAGCATTCCAAGAACACTCTGACCTTCATAGTGTCCTACCATTCATCAAACTCTCCTTTGTCCCATTAAATATATAAATAGGAGAGAGAAGTAAAGAGACTTGCTCTATTCAAACTGTGATTTATTAAGTTTGACTTGATTAATAACACCAGCATTTTTCCAAATGGTTGATAAGAGTTTAAACTGGTCTGTATTCCCGGAATTCTCTTTCCTTCCCTTCTGGAAAAACAGCTAGTGCCAACTTCAAATCGGAAGGGACCCTTCTCAAAACCCAGGAATCCTGAAACGTCAGAGCTGAATAGATAGGGGAAATCAATTGGTCTGTTTTTTTTGGGAGATGTTTAAGGGTGAATTGGGTAACAGATCATGGGTTTTCCCCATCATCCCCTTCTCCCCATGAGAGGTCTCTCAGAGGGAGGCACCTCTGACAAGGAATGATCAGAGGTAGGTGGGAATGTGCAATACAGAACACAAACAGGGTCAGTCATGGTCTGATGAAATGGCTGAGCAGGCTCAAGAGGCCAAATGGTCCACTTCTGCTTCTGTTTTAGATTTGAATATATTACCCATCATGTACACCAGCATTCCAACTGTGCACAGAGCACATCTAGAGATAAACTAAAGGGAAACCACCATGAAAACAACTGGCCTGAATACATCAGCAAGTCAAGGGCAGCAAATTGAGAACTCCCAATCACAGGGAGGTTATTCCATCGGGAGATCCAAGAGGGTTGTCAAGTCACCCAGGTATTATACAGACTCAGACTATAAAATTCATCAATGGTTAAACGTCTTCTGTGATTTGCCTTTGTGAATACTTCCAGCAACTGCCCTGAAATACACGTATTTTCATACTATCCAGCTCAATGCCTCCTGCCCACTGCCTAGTTCAATGCCTACTGACCAGCCCAATGCTCCCCACCCAGCTCAACATGCCACCTGCGATTGACCTGCCTGTGACTTGCTAGTTGGCCTAGTTTGTGAAACAACCAGCCGTTTACTCAGGCCTCCTGCAGCTACAGTGTACCCGATGCAGGAAGTTGCGGTTTACAGGGAGTCACATCCTGTCCGGAAGCTGCACATTTTATCACAAATAACTAAAAAACTGTCAAGTACAAATGCAGGCTGGGGAACTCCCTCAGGAGTCAGATCATGAAGAAGTGACTGAAGTAGCTGGCAGGGATCTATGGATGTAATTTCTCCATTGCCTGAAAGTCCAGATAAAATCCTTTTAGAGGCTGGGAGCTGATGTTGCACCTCATGAAACTGATGACAAACAATTGACAGGCAGTGCGACAATAATAGGAAAATACTTGAATCAGAGAGAAATCAACCATTCCCCCTCAGGCAATTGAACCCCAGTCTCTCTCAGGATAGCTGGGATACTAACTATGATACAAACAAGGAGATTTCAGAGGCGGGGGAGCTGGTGACTTAGGGGGAGATAGTGTCAATGCCAATAATTTATTTAGATTAGATTCCCTACAGTGTGGGGACAGGCCCTTCAGCCCAACTAGCCCACACCGACCCTCCGAAGAGTAATCTACCCAGACCCATTTCCCTAACGCTATGGGGAATTTAGCATGGCCAATTCACCTGACCTGCACATCTTTGGATTGTGGGAGGAAATCGGAGCACCCGGAGGAAACCCACACAGACACAGGAAGAATGTGCAAACTCCACACAGACAGTTGCCCAAGGCTGGTATTGAAACTGGGACCCTGGTGCTGTGAGGCAGCAGTGCTAACCATGGTGCCACTGTGCCACCCATAGAAATTGAGCTTCAATTAAGCACAGCGAGCCTGACATGATTTGAACGCACAACCTTCTGATGTGGAGTCAGACCTGATCCCGTTGTGCCAGAAGCCCACAGGTTTAATGAATAAATCTGGAATAACAGCTCTGAACAAGTCCTGTGGTGTAATAATGGTGTCCTCAACTTAAAGCCTCAGGTTGAAGTGCCACCTATCCCAGATATAGGTCTGAACGTGTATGAACGTTTATGAACAGAAACTTAAAAAAGCAAAAGTCTTTGAAAGGGTGTAATTTGGGGGAAAAAGAACTGTTAACTAATCAGAAATTTTAAAAAAGTGATATCTGTTTGTGAGCTCTTGTGGTTCAATGGCAGTGTCATAAGGTCATTGAGGTCTACAGCACTGAGAAAGGTACTATGGCCCATCACACCTGCACCAGTCAAAAACAACTTAGCTGCTCTAATCCCAGTTTCCAGCACTTGACCCATAACTAGGTGTGCCTTGGCATTGCAAGTGCACATCTAAACACTTAAAACGTTCAAAGGTTTCTGCCTCTACAACCTCATGGGTGGCACAATGGTTAGCACTGCTGCCTCACAGAGCCAGAGACCCGGGTTCAATTCCCACCTCAGGCGACTGTGTGGAGTTTGCACATCCTTCCCGTGTCTGCGTGGGTTTCCTCCGGGTGCTCCGGTTTCCTCCCACTGTCCAAAGATGTACAGGTCAGGTGAATTGGCCATGCTAAATTACCCGTAGTGTTAGGTAAGGGGTAAATGTATGGGTATGGGTGGGTTACGCTTCGGCGGGGCGGTGTGGACTTATTGGGCCGAAGGGCCTGTTTCCACACTGTAATGTAATGTAATCTAAAATAAAACCCTTACATTTAATGAGTTCCAGATTTTCAACACTCTTCCACCCAGAGCCTTTCCTCACATCCTTGAAATCCTCTGCTCCTCCCCCTCCGGGCATCATGTGGAGGTGTATCTTCCTGTCTCCCCTATGTGTCCCTCAAATTCCATACATCTCGATTAAGTGGAGTATGGGTGGGTTGCGCTTCGGCGGGGCGGTGTGGACTTGTTGGGCCGAAGGGCCAGTTTCCACACTGTAAGTAATCTAATCTAACTAAATTCCCACTGTCAATCTTTGCTACTCTGAGGAAAACAATCCCAGTCTGTCCAATTGGTTTTCAAAAGAAACTTTACAGCCCAGGCAATAGCCTGGTAAATCTCTTCAGTGCCATCACATCCACATATCACATGAATTCCAGCACTTCATAGAATACTCTAGCTGTGGCCTAACCAACGTTTCACACAGTTCCAGCATCATCTAGTATACCATACCTTCTTTACCACTATCTACAAATCTCGATACCTTCAGGAACCAGTGTACATGCACAAAGTCCCTCAATGACTCCCAGGATCCTACCATTGATCATGCCTTGCCTTGTTTGTCCTGTCCTAGTGTATCACTGCACAGTTATCCAAATTAAGTTCCATTTGCCACTGATCAGCCCATCTGACTAACTGTGTCAATCCTCCTATAATCTAAAGCTAACTTCCTCACTATTTATCGCCCAATTTTTGGATTATCTGTGAACTTACTGATCAACCTTCTGAACAAGACTGAAATGATTGACATGAACCACAAACAGCAAGGGCCCATCATTAACCTCTGTGCGACCCCCTTTAGGCACAGACCTCCAGTTCAAAAAATACACCTCAACCATCACCCTCTGCTTCCTCCACTCAGGCAACTGTGGACACAGTTTGCCAAATTTCCTTCAATACCACGGGCTTTTGCCTTTGCTATCAATCTCCCACGCAGGACCTATCAAAATCCTTCAAATCCAAGGAAACTACATCAAAAGCACTGCCCTCATCTATACACCTGTTTACCTCTTTGATAAATTCAGTCAAGTTGGTCAGACGTGACCTCCCCTTAAAACCTGGCTGACTGTAAGAACACAACACAGAACATTACAGCGCAGTACAGGCCTTTCAGCCCTCGATGTTAGACTGATCTATGAAAATAATCTGATGCTCATCTAACCAACACCATTCCATTATTATCCATATGTCCAATGCCCATTTAAACGCCCTTAACGTCAGCGAGTCTACTACTGTTGCAGGCAGGCCATTCCACACCCCTACTACTCTCAGAGTACCCCTGATATCTGTCCTAAATCTATCACCCCTAAATTTAAAGATATGTCTCCTTGTGTTCGCCTTCACCATCTGAGGAAAAAGGCTCTCACTGTCCACCCTATCAAATCCTCTATCTTCTACATCTCGAAGAGGTCACCTATCAACCTTCTTCTTTCCAAGAAAAAGGGCCTCAATTCCCTCAGCCTTTCCTTCCATACCAGGCAACACCCTAGCAAATATCTTCTGAAACCTTTCCAAAGCTTCCACATCCTTCCTATAACACGGTGACCAGAACTGTATGCAATACTCCAGGTGCAGCCTTACCAGTGTCTTGTACAGCTGAAGCATGACCTCGTGGCTCCAAAACTCAATCTCCCTTCTAATAAACACCAACACACCGTCTGCCTTCTTAACAACCTTATGAACCTCGGTGGCAACTTTCAGGGATTTATGCACTTCAACACAGAGACCTCTCTGTTCATCTACATTGCCAAGAATTTTACTATTAGCCCAGTACCCTGCATTCCTGTTACTTTTTCCAAAGTGAACTACCTCACACTTTTCCTCATTAAACTCCATTTGCCACTTCTCAGCCTAACTCTACATCTTATCTATGTCCCTCTGTAACCCACAACATCCTTCGGCACTATCCACAACTCTGCTTACCTTAGTGTCATCAGCAAATTTACTAACTCATCCTTCTACACCCACCTCTAGATCATTTATGAAAATGACAAACATCAGTGGCCCAAAAACAAATCCTTGTGGCACACCACTGGTAACTGAGCGCCAGGATGAACAATTCCCATCGACCACAATCCTGTCTTCTTTCAGCCAGCCAATTTCTGATCCAAACCACTAAATCACCTTCAATCCCGAAACTCCATATTTTGTGCAATAGCCTACCATATGGAACCTTATCAAACACCTTACTGAAGTCCATATCCTTTATCCACCTGTTTTGTCACCCTCTCAAAGAACTCAATAAAAGGTTAGTGAGGCATGACCTACCCTTCACAAAACCACACTGACTATCTCTAAGTTATTCCATCTCTTATAACCTTTTCCAACATGTTACCCACAACCTCACTGGCCTATAATTACTGGGGTTGTCCTGACTCCCCTTCTTAAACAAAGGAACAACATTGCTATCCTCCTGTCTTCTCCACTCTGTCAACAATGATGACTATAGATCGAAGCCAAAGGCTCTGCAATCTCCTCCCTGGCTTCCCAGAGAACCCAAGGAATAATCCCATCCAGCCCAGGGGTCTTATCTGTTTCAGATCTTTCAAAATTGCTAAAACCTCCTCTTTGTCAACCTCAATTCCATCTAATCTAATAACCTGTATTCTCAATAACATTGCCCTTTTGAATACTAATGAAAATTATTCATTAAGCGCTTTCCCTATGTCCTCAGATTCCACACACAATTTGATTGGTCCTAATCTTACTCCTGTTCCTTTATAGCTAAAATCCCCCATATCAGGTAAACCTTTTCTGTCCCTCTCCAAAGCATCCACATTCTTCTGGTAGTGTGGTGACCAGAATTGTACACAATATTCCAAGTGTGGTCAAACTACAGTTATAGAACAATACAGCACAGAACAGGCCCTTCGGCCCACGATGTTGTGCCGAACTTCTATCCTAGATTAAGCACCCATCCATGTACCTATCCAAATGCCACTTAAAGGTCGCCAATGATTCTGACTCTACCACTCCCACTGGCAGCGCATTCCATGCCCCTACCACTCTCTGGGTAAAGAACCCATCCCTGACATCTCTCCTATACCTTCCACCCTTCACCTTAAATTTATGTCCCCTTGTAACACTCTGTTGTACCCGGGGAAAAAGTTTCTGACTGTCTACTCTATCTATTCCTCTGATCATCTTACAAACCTCTAATCAAGTCACCCCTCATCCTTCGCCGTTCCAATGAGAAAAGGCCGAGAACTCTCAACCTATCCTCGTACGACCTATTCTCCATTCCAGGCAACATCCTGGTAAATCTTCTCTGCACCCTCTCCAAAGTTTTCACATCTTTCCTAAAGTGAGGCGACCAGAACTGCACACAGTACTCCAAATGTGGCCGAACCAAAGTCCTGTACAGCTGCAACATCACTTCACGACTCTTGAATTCAATCCCTCTGCTAATGAACACTAATACACCATAGGCCTTCTTACAAGCTCTATCCACCTGAGTGGCAACTTTCAAAGATCTATGTACATAGATCCCAAGATCCCTCTGTTCCTCCACCTGACTAAGAACCCTACCATTAACCCTGTATTCCGCATTCTTATTTGTTCTTCCAAAATGGACAACCTCACACTTGGCAGGGTTGAACTCCATCTGCCACTCCTCAGCCTAGCTCTGCATCATATCTAAGTCCCTTTGCAAACGACAAATGCCCTCCTCACTGTCCATAACTTCACCTATCTTCGTATCATCTGCAAATTTACTGACCCACCCTTCGACTCCCTCATCCAAGTCATTAATAAAAATTACAAACAGCAGAGGACCCAGAACTGATCCCTGCGGAACTCCACTTGGAACTGGGCTCCAGGCTGAATATTTACCATCTACCACCACTCTCTGACTTCGACCGGTTAGCCAGTTTTCTATCCAATTGGCCAAATTTCCCTCTATCCCATGCCTCCTGACTTTCCGTATAAGCCTACCATGGGGAACCTTATCAAATGCCTTACTAAAATCCATGTACACTACATCCATTGCTCTACCCTCATCCACATGCTTGGTCACCTCCTCAAAGAATTCAATAAGACTTGTAAGGCAAGACCTACCCTTCACAAATCCGTGCTGGCTGTCCCTAATCAAGCAGTGTCATTCCAGATACTCATAAATCCTATCCCTCAGTACCCTTTCCGTTACTTTGCCTACCACAGAAGTAAGACTAACTGGCCTGTAATTCCCGGGGTTATCCCTATTCCCTTTTTTGAACAGGGGCACAACATTCGCTACTCTCCAGTCCCCTGGTACCACCCCAGTTGCCAGTGAAGACGAGAAGATCATTGCCAACGGTACTGCAATTTCCTCTCTTGCTTCCCACATAATCCTAGGATATATCCCGTCAGGCCCGGGGGACTTGTCTATCCTCAAGTTGTTCAAAATGTCCAACACATCTTCCTTCCTAACAGGTATCTCTTCTAGCTTATCAGTCCGTTTCACACTCTCCTCTTCAACAATACGGTCCCTCTCGTTCGTAAATACTGAAGAGAAGTACTTGTTCAAGACCTCTCCTATCTCTTCCGACTCAATACACAATCTCCCACCACCGTCCTTGATCGGACCTACCCTTGTTCTCGTCATTCTCAGGTTTCTCACATACGCATAAAATGCCTTGGGGTTATCCTTGATCCTATCCGCCAAGGATTTTTCATGCCCTCTCTTAGCTCTCCTAATCCCTTTCTTCAGGTCCCTTCTGGCCATCCTGTATCCTTCCACTGCTCTGTCTGAACCCTGTTTCCTCAACCTTATGTAAATCTCCTTCTTCCTCTTTACAAGACATTCAACCTCCTCGTCAACCAAGGCTCCCTCACACGACCATTTCTTTCCTGCCTGATAGGTACATACATATCAAGGACACGTCGTATCTGCTCCTTGAAAAAGTTCCACATTTCCACCACATCCTTCCCTGACAGCCTATGCTCCCAACTTATGCTCCTCAAATCCTGTCTTACAGCATTGTAATTTCCCTTCCCACAATTGTAAATTCCACCTTGTTGTGCGCACCTATCTCTCTCCGTAATTAAGGTGAAAGTCACAGAATTGTGGTCACCATCACCAAAACGTTCACCCACTAACAAGCCCATCACTTGTCCCGGTTCATTACCGAGTACCAAATCCAATATGGCCTCCCCTCTGGTTGGACAATCTACATACTGAGTTAGAAAAGCTTCCTGGACACACTGCACAAACACCGCCCCATCCAATCTACTTGATCTAAAGAGCTTCCAATCAATATTTGGGAAGTTGAAGTCGCCCATGACTACGACCCTGTAGCTTCTGCACTTTTCCAAAATCTGTTTCCCAATCTGTTTCCCCACATCTCTGCTGCTATTGGGGGGCCTATAATAAACACCCAACAAGGTGACTGCTCCTTTCCTATTTCTGACTTCAGCCCATATTACCTCCAAAGGCAGATCCCCCTCAAACTTCCTTTCTGCAGCCATTATACCATTTCTAATTAGCAATGCCACCCCCTATAAAGCTGCAGCATAACTTGTCTATCCTTATACTCAGTGCCCCTTCCAATGAAGGCAAGCATGCCATAGATCTTTTTAATTAGCTTATCTACCTGTGCTGCCACCTTCACCTTCAGTGATCTGTGAACCCGCACACCCAGATCCCTCTGCAAATCAATACTCTTAAAGAATCTGCTATTCACTGTATAATTTCCACCTGTACTTAACCTTACAAAAATGCATCACCTCACATTTTTCCAGATTAAATTTCATCTGCCAATTTTCTGCCCATGCCACCAACTGATCTACAGAGGAACCTCGATTATCCAACATTTGATTAACCGAATTTCGATTATCCGAACAAGATCGCATGGTCCCAGTGCTTGGCTAACTATGTTATCTGGCATTCAATTAACTCAACGAAATACCACACGTACCCTTCAGGTAAGCGAGGTTCCTCTGTATATCCTTGTTGTATTCTCTAACAATCCTCCTCACTATCTGCAACTCTGCTAATCTTTGTACAGTCTACAAACTTACTAATTTGACCAGCCTTGTTTTCCTCTAAATCACTTATGTAGATGTCCCAGCACTGACCCCTGTGGAACACCACTATTCACAGTCCTCCATTCCCAAAAGCAACCTTCCAACACTACCCTGTCTCCTATGACTAAGCCAGTTCTGTATCAGTCTTGCCAGCTCACCCCTGATACCATGTGACTTCACTTTTTGTACCAGTCTGTCATGAGGGACCTTGTCAAATGCTTTATTGAAATCCACATTAGACAACATTGACTGCTTTTTTCCTCAATCATTACTTCCTCAAAAATCTCCAAGTTAATGAGGTGCGACTTCCCCTGCACAAAACCATGCTGTTTATCGCTAATCAGTCCATTTGCTATAGATCTTGTTGCTGAGAACTTTTTCCAATAATTTCCCAACCACCAATGTGAGGCTCACAGGCTTGTAATTCCAGGATTTATTCTCCATTACTCTTCTTAAAGAATGGAACTACACTGGCTAAAGGTGAGGTCTGAGAGTCCTGGAGAATAGCCAAAGAGGTTACAAAGATGTCTGTCAATGCTCCAGCAATTTGCTCTCCTGCTTTTCTCAATATTCAGAGATAAATTCCTGGGTCCTGACGGGATCTATCTACCTTAGTAAGTTTTAAGGTGCACAACATCTCTTCATTTTTAATAGCAACTTGGCTTAGAAATTCAGTACTCCCTTCCCTGAGCTCAGCCTCTACCAATTCCTTCTCTTTGGTGAATACCGACAAAATATTCATTTAGGACCTCAGCTACCTCTTCTGACTCCAAACAGTTTCCCTCCTTTGTCCTTCAGTGGGCCAACCCTTTTCCTGGCCAACCTCTTGTTTTTATAGGAAAAGCCTTGGGTTTCTCCTCAATTCTGTTTGCTAATTACTTTTCATGACCCCTTTTAGCCTTTCAAATTCCTCGTTTAGGATTTTTCCTACTTTCCTTATATACTTCAAGGGCTTTCATCAGTTCCCATCCTCCTAAACCTTCCTTTTTCTCTTTGACCGTACCTCAGAATTTCCTATCTGTTAATTTCTTTAATTGTATCACAGGCGTTCTTCCTTGATTTCCAAACCCAGTCTGAAGATGCATAAGTCACTTGGATCAAATGGATCAAATATCCTTGAGTTCTGAAAAAGATAGCTGAGGAGATTGTGGACGCATTGCTAGCATTCATTCAAGCATCATTGGAGTCAGGGAGGGTCTAAGAGAACTAACGTAACATCCCTGTTTACGAAGGGAGGAAGGCAGAAGACAGGAAACTGTAGGCCAGTTAGCCTGACTTCAGTTGTTGGTACGATTTTAAGGATGGGATTGCAGAGTACTTAGAAGTGCATGGTAACGCAGGGCTGAATCGGCACAGCTTTGTCAGGGGGTGGACATGCCTGAAAAATCTGTCAGAATCCTCTGAGCAGCTAATGAGCAAGTTAGATAAGGGAGACCCAGTGGATGTGATCTATTTGGCATTCCAGAAGGCCTTACAGAAGGCTAAGACATGAGCTCATGGTTTTAGGAGTAAGATAATGGCATAGATAGGGGATTAACTGACAGAGAGAGGAAGGATAAACAGGCCTATTCCAGCATGCCAGCTGGGGACTAGTAGAGTTCTACAGGGGTCAAATGTTGGAACAACAACGTTATCCATCCACAATCTGGATGAAGGAATTGAAAATTGCTGCTCAGTTTGTAGATGACAAACATAGTTGGAGTGTTGAGGAAACAAGGAGGTGCAGAAGGTCTTGGACTTACTAGACAAGTGGACAAAGAAGTGGCACACAGAATGTAATGCGAGACAGTGTGAAGTGATGTATTTTGGTAGGAACAATAAAAGCATAGACTATTTTCTAAATGGGGAAAGACTTTGGAAATGAAGTACAAAGGGACTTGGGAGCCCTAGTTCAGGATTCTCTTCAGATGTAGGTTCAGTTGGTGGTGAGGAAGGTAAATGCAAAGTTAACATTCATTTCAAAAGGGCTAGAATACAAGAGCAGAGATGTAGTGCTGAGCTAGTATATGGCGCTGGTCAGATACTTGGAACATTGAGAGCAATTTCGGGCCCCATATCCAAGGAAAGATGTTTGGAGGGAGTCCAGAGGAGGTTTATAAGAATGATCCTGGGGATAAAAGGTTTGCCATATGGGGAGCAGTTAAGGAACTCTGTATTTAGTAGAGTTTAGAAGAATATTGGGGGGGGGGGGGATGGAATCTGATTAAAACTTACAGCATACAGAGAGGCCCGGATAAAGTGGACATGGAGAAAATGCTTCCTCTAGTAGGCAAGGGAAGGCCAGGGAACACAGCCTAGAGTGAAAGGATGACCATTTAAAACTGAGATGACAAGGAATTGCTTCAGCCAGAGGGTGGTTAATTGGTGGGACTTAGTTCTGCAGAAGGCTGTGGAGGCCAAGTCATTTAAGACAGAAATAAGTGGAATTTTGATTAGTAAGGAGATCAAGGATTGCACAGAGAAGGCAGGAGAATGGGACTGAAAAACATGTCAACCTTGATTGAACGGCAGAGTAGATTTGATGAGCTGAATATCCCAATTCTGCTCCTATAATCTCTTGGCGGTGATGGTATATGAAGCAGGAACTCCTGATGGTGGTAGGCCCAGAGCCTGCACCCTCGACGGTATCAGAGAGACAACAGGAACAACAGAGGTGGGGTCTCCTGGGGCATCAGGGTCATCTTTGCTGTTCTGGGAGCAGGATACCTTCAGGACCAGAATACCTTCCAGATGTCTTGCAGAAGCCGTGCTTCAAACTCCAATTTGAACAGGAGACAAAGTAATTTGTTTTTATCCTTTTTGTAACTCAAAATGGTGCCAGATAACGTTGACAATACTTTTCACCATATCTTCAAGATGTGTGCGTTAATAAATAATGCAATCATATCTGGAGGGTGTCATCAACTATCCTGTGGAGCAGCCTGCTCACTGACGCTGTGTTTGGGTTCCTTCGGGGCCCCTCAGGCTGCAGGAGATCCTCATGGTAGTGGCCTAGGCTCAACCATCTTTAACTGCTTCAACAGCGAGCTTCTCTCGATCATATGGTCAGAAGTAGGAATGCTCACTGATGATTGTATAACGTTTAGCATCATTTAAGACTCAGAAACTGAAGAAGTCCCTGCTGACAATCAACATGATCTGGATAACATCTGGGCGTGGGTCTATAGGTGGCTGGGAGCACTAGCCCCACATTAATACCACGGGCAGTATGGTGGCTCAGTGGTTAGCACTGTTGCCTCACAGTGACAGGAACCCAGGTTTGATTCCAGCCTCGGGTGACTGTCTAAGTGGGGTTTGCACGCTCTCCCCATATCTGCATGAGTTTCCTCCGGGTGCTCCGGGATTCCTCCCACAATGCAAAGCTGTGCAGTTAGGTGAATTGGCGACATTAAACTGCCTATAGTGTTCAGAGATGTGTAGGCTATGTGCATTAGTCAGGGGAACGGGTCTAGGTGGGTCAGTGTAGACTTGTTGGGCCAAAGGGCCTGTTTCTACTCTGTAGGGATTCTATGATTTGTAATAAGAGACAGTCTAACAACCATTCCTTGATATTCAAGAGTGTTACCATCACCGAGTCCCCCATTATTGAAATCCTTGGGGTTACCATTGACCAGAAAAATCAACAGAAATCCAATCAGAGGGTGTTCAGACATCACTCAGTTGCATTCGAGGAGTGGATTTTGCAGATAGTGTGGGTGTCAAGGGTATCAGTGGAAGGAGATGCAATGAAGGAATGGTCAGCCCCAAACATTATATCACTGTGGTGTTTCCATCTCTCCTTCTGCCTCGAACCAATGGCGAAGAGAGATGACAGAACAGCGAGACATTGGAAGCTCACTAGCAAGAATTCCAGCGGGTAAAGGAACACAAATTAAAACAGTTTCTGGAAGCTGCTGTTGGTGAGTAACAAGTTAGATTTCAGAAATTGTTATCAGAGCAGACAGCATCAGAAGCATAACTTTAATATTCAAAATATTTAACACTAAGGATTAATTAATTAAGAAAAAGGAGTGAGATATGGCAAAGGTGGTTACCTCAGAGTCCAATGGGATCTTGATCAGATGGGTCAATGAGCCGAGGAGTGGCACTTGCAGTTTAATTTAGATAAATGTGAGGTGCTGCATTTTGGAAAGGCAAATCAGGACAGGACTGACACACTTAATGGTAAAGTCCTGGGGAGTGTCACTGAACAAAGAGACCGTGGAGTGCAGGTTCATAGTTCCTTGAAAGTGGAGTCACAGGTAGATAGGATAGTGAAAGCGGCATTTGGTATGCTTTCCTTTATCTGTCAGAGCATCAAGCATAGGAGTTGCGAGGTCATGTTGCAGCTGTACAGGACATTGGTTAAACCACTTTTGGAATACTGTGTACAATTCTGGTCTCCCTACTATAGGAAGGATGTTGTGAAACTTGAAAGGGTTTGGAAAAGATTTACAAGGTTGTTGCCAGGTTTGGAGGGTTTGAGTTAGAGTTATAGGGACAGGCTGAATAAGCTGGGGCTATTTTCCCTAGGACATCAGAGGCTGAGGAGTGACCTTATGGGTATTTCTAAAATCATGAAGATCTTTTCTCCAGAGTCAGGGAGTCCAAAATTAGAGGACACAGGTGAGAGGGGAAAGATATAAAAGGGACCCAAAGGGCAACCTTTTCACACAGATTGAGCTGCCAAAGGAAGTGGAGGAGGCTCGTACAATTTCAATATTTAACAGACATCTGGATGGGTATATGAATAGAAAAAGTTGAGAGAGATAACAGAACTTAATTTATATAGAATATCTGGTCAGCATGGAAGAGTTGGACCAAAGGGTCTTTTTCTGTGATGTATATCTTTATGACTATATCAGAAAATTATTTTAAAAATAAACAAAGCTAGGTTCTGTAAGAGTGCCCATGAACCACTCATGGAATATTGCAAAAACCACTTCATTCACTCAGATTGTTCAGGAGAGGGAAATCTGCTGACCTGACCTGGCCTACGTGTGAAACGATTTAACGAGCCATTCAGTTCAATGACAGACAGCCTTACTAGCAATGCTCATGGCCCATGAAATAATGATAAGAAAAAAAATTAGGCAGAATGTGACATCTCTCACAATGAACCACATATGACCAAGGAACAAAATTGTCTCCTAAGCAGACTGGCCTGATCCATCAATTAAGACTATTGCAGATTTTAACATTCCTGCATACCCCAATAATATTTTATCCCCTTGATAATCAAAAATCTACCTACATCTGCCCCCCACCCCAGGGCTCCCCGACCAGTACAGAACCCGTCACTAGGATATCACCAGGAGACCAAGTGGCCTGACAGCTGATGCCCAGACACAGGCAAATACGCCAACACTGAACTATCTTATGGAGAAACACATTCAGAACAGGGGATTGCAGAGTGGAGCATGGAGCAGAATATAGATTCAGCAAAATCTGACAACAAAAGCACATGAGAAACAGTGGTAATGACATCCCATCTCAGCCCAACCACTGAAGATATTGATTGGCGAGTGGCTGGTAACCATTTGGACATAATTGTCTATCGAATGCTAGTCTACTTGATAAGAGGCCATGGTGTTGGAACTGGTACGAGCAGAAGTACAGAATTGGCTAACTAATAAAAGACAGAGGGAGACATGTTCAGGAATGGCATCCTGTAAGTCATTGAGTGCCACAATGCTGGAGTCACAACTGTTTACAATAAATATCAATGACTTGGAGGAGGAAAGTGATGATGGCAGGCTTCACAAAAAATAGATGGATGACCAAGTCTACAGAGTGGAGCTAATGGGTAAGGAGAGAGTTGGGAAAAAGGGGGCATTTTTAGATTGGTAACTGCAACTAGTGGAGTGTCAAACGAATCATAATAACTATAATGATGGCGACAGTGTAGGACATTCCAGCCAGAGCTCCATCCGTTCTTTGTCTTTTTCTTTCTTTTCAAACTTCTAACTTTAAAATATTTGGACAGGAACAAAGGAGGAGAACCCATGGACCAGGCCAGCATGGCACGGCGTGGGGGCAGAGCCCCCCGGACAGGGCTGGCGTGGGGGAAGCGGGGGAGTCCCCAAGATGAGTCCCACAACGGAGGCCAGCAGGGTCTAACGGTAAGATTAGTGGTGCTGGAAAAGCACAGCAGGTCAGGCAGCATCTCAGCAGCAGGAAAATCGACGTTTCAGGCATAAACCCTTTATCAGAAATGAGGCCAAAGGTCTCAAGGTAAGGCAATTGTTCAGCTCCTGAAATGTACATCCTCATTAGCAAGGAGGGAGCATTTTGGAAGTAGTGAGCCTAATTGAGAGACAGTTAGGGCTATCATAGAAAAGAGCAAAGACTAGGAAAAAAAGGCTCTTATGAAGTCGAGGTGTGACTTAACGAAATGTAAAACAAAGAACTGCTTACGGCTTGATTTAACTAAAGTAGGCCAGACACTATTGAATTAATCACAAAATAGCATGGGTCCTGATTAACTTTAAATCAAACTTGTCTAAGCACATCTTCCCAATAAGCATTGCCCCAGATACACCACTTAGTCGACAGTCCCGCAGGATCAGAGATGCACATTAACTTCAGACCTTGCCTGTCAATCTTTCCCAATGAATATGACTCACCAATTGTCTGTCTCAGCTCTTCACACAGGCTGATGTGGGGAAACTGCAGCATCTGACGCCATTTCTTGCTTTTCCCCTTCCATCTCCCACCACCACCTGCACAGGACATAGAGGAAGGGCAGAGGGTGAGAGCAAGACCAAGGAGGGAGAGTGAGAGGGATGATAATGCATCATAGAACATTACAGCACAGTACAGGCCCTTCGGCCCTCGACGTTCTGCTGACCTGTGAAATTCATCTGATGCCCATCTAACCTACACCTTCCATTATTATCCAAATGTCCAATGCCCATTTAAATATCCTTAATGTTGGTGAGTCTACTACTGTTGTACGCAGACTGTTCGATGCCCCTACTACTCTCAGAGTAAAGAAACTACCCCTGATATCTGTCCTAAACCTGTCACCCCTCAATTTAAAGTTATGTCTCCTTGTGTTAGCCTTCACCATCTGAGGAAAACGTTTCTCATTGTCCACCCGATCTAACCCTCTGATTATCTTCTACATCTTGATTAAGTCACCTCTCAACCTTCTTCTCTCCAGGAAAAACAGCCTCAATTCCCTCAGCCTTTCCTCGTAAGATCTTCCTGCCATACCAAGCAACATCCTAGTGAATCTCCTCTGAACCCTTTCCAAAGCTTCCACATCCTTCCTATAATGCAGGGACCAGAACTGTACGCAATACTCCAGGTGCAACCTTACCACTGTCTTGTACAGCAGAAGCATGACCTCGTGGCTCCGAAACTCAATCTCCCTACTAATAAACACAACCCACCATATGCCTTCTTAACAACCCTATCAACATGGGTGGCAACTTTCAGGGATATGCGCACCTGGACACCAAAAGCTCTCTGTTCATCTACACTGCCAAGAATGTTAGCATTAGCCAGTACTCTCCATTCCTGTTATTTCCTCTGAAGTGAACTATCTCACACTTTTCCTCATTAAACTCCATTTGCCACTTCTCAGCCTAACTCTGCATCTTATCTATGTCCCTCTGTAACCCACAACATCCTTCGGCACTATCCACAACTCTGCCTACCTTAGTGTCATCCACAAACTTACTAATCCATCCTTCTACACCCACCGCCAAATCATTTATAAAAATTACAAACAGCAGTGGCCCAAAAACAGATCCCTGCTGCACACCACTGGTAACTGAGCTCCACGACGAACCTTTCCCGTCAACCACCACCTCTGTCTTCCTTCAGTTGGCAAATTTCTGATCCAATCTGCTAAATAACCTTCAATCCCAAAACTCTGTATTTTGTGCAATAGCCTACCGCGTGTAATCTTATCAAACACCTTACTGCCATCTCACGAGTCTGAAGAAGATACAGCAAGACCACAAGCTTACATTCACATTGCACACACTGTCAAATCCCATCACATCCCCTTCCACACCCAAGATTCCTGCTTCTCTACACCAACTACATGCAACACTACAAATCTTCCTATCCTCCCAAAATTACTCCTCTCTCATTCTCAAATCCTCCCCACCCTCTCTGGCTCTCAGTCACACTCTACCCTCCCCTCCCTCTCTGGCTCTCAGTCACACTCTACCCGTCTCACCTTCTCTAGCTCTCAGTAACACTGTATTTGCGACGATATTCTCCAGCTCCATCCCAGGACCTCACCCTCCGCAGGTTTTTCCCGGAAGCGTCAATCTGATTGGCTGCCCAAGGTGTCACCGCCCCATCTCACTGATTGGTTGCAGTTTCACTGCGGGTTCCTCCTCAATGTGATTGGAGGCGAGAGTTTGCTACAAAATCATTGCGCCAATCTGAGCAAAGTACACTGACCTACCCGAATCCGGGGAGGGAATGGCGGGTGGCGGGGTAGACAGATCCGAGAATCCGTTGATGCTGTTTGATCTCGATGTCAGTGATGCAGGGAACGGGAACCAGGTGGCTATCCTAACTTCCCATCTGTCCCCATGCCTATTTCAATCTGTTCCCATACCCACCCCAATATATCATCACCATGCCAATCTGTTCCCAAACCCACCCCATCTATCATACCCATCCCAATCTTTCCCCATCCTCATCCCCATCTGTCCCCATGTCCATCCCAAGCTATAATGCCCATCCCAATCTGTCCCCAAACCCATCTCAATCTGTTCCCATACCCATCATAACCTATCATTCCCACCCCAATCTGTTCCCAAATCCATCCCAATCTATCATGCCCATCCTAATCTATCACACCCATCCCTTTCTGTTCCCATACCCATCTCAATCTGTCCCCATATCCATCTTAATCTATCATACCTCGCCCAACACAATCTATCATGCCCATGTCTATCTCTTCCCATGCCCATCCCAATTTGTTCCCACACCATCCCAATCTGTTCTTATACCCATCCCATTCTATCACACCTTTTCCAATCTATCATACCCATCCCAACCTATCCCCATACCCATTCTAGTCTATCATACCCATCCCAATCTATTGAACCCATCCTAATCTATCATATCCTTCCCAATCTATCGAACACATCCCAGTCTATCAAACACATCCCAATCTATTGTACCCATCCCAATCTATCGAATCCATCCCAATCTATCATACCTATCCCAATTTATCACACCCATCCCAATCTGTCCCCATATCCATCTTAACCTATTATACCCATCCCAATCTATCATACTCATCCCAATCTGTCCCCATGCCCATCTCAATCTGTTCCCATACCCATCCTAATCTATCACTCCCACCCCAATCTGTTCCCAAACCCATCCTAATCTATCACACCCATTCCTATCTGTCCCCATACCCATCCCAATCAGTCCCCATATCCATCTTAATTTATCATATTCATCCCAATCTGTTCCCAAACCCATCCCAATCTATCAAACCCATCCCAATTTATCATACCCATCCCATCTATCATACCCATCCCAATCTATCCCCAAACACATCTCAATCTGTTCCCACACCATCCTAATCTATCATTCCCACCCTAATCTGTTCCCAAATCCATCCCAATCTATCACACCCATCCCCAGCTGTCCCCATACCTATCTTAATCTATCATACCCATCCCAATCTGTCCCCATATCCATCTTAATCTATCAGATCTCGCCCATCCCAATCTATCATGCCCATCTCTATCTGTTCCCATGCCTATCCCAAACTGTTCTCATATCCATCCCAATCTATCACACCTATTCCAATCTATCATGCCCATTCCAATCTATCCCCATACCCATTCCAGTCTATCATACCTATCCCAATCTATCGTATCCTTCCCAATCTATCAAACACATCCAAATCTATCATACCCATCCCAATCTATCGAACCTATCCCAATCTATCAAACCCATCCCAATCAATGATACCCATTCCAATCTATCATACCTATACCCATCCCCATCCATCCCCATATCCATCTTAATCTATCATATCCCTCCCAATCTATCATACCCATCCCAATCTGTCCCTTTGCCCATCTCAATCTCTTCCCATACCCATCCTAATCTATCATTCCAACCCCAATCTGTTCCCAAACCCATCCTAATCTATCACACCGATCCCTATCTGTCCCCATACCCATCCCAATCTGTCCCCATGTCCATCTTAATCTATCATACCCATCCCAATCTATTCCCATATCCATCTTAATCTATCATACCTATCCTATCACAATCCAACATGCCCATCGCTATCTGTTCCATCACCCATCCCAACCTGTTGTCATACCCATCCCAATCTGTCACACCCATTCCAATCTATCATACCCATCCCATTCTATCATACCCATCCCAATCTATCATACCTACCCCAATCTATCATACCCATCCCAATCTATCAAACCCATCCCAATCTATCATACCCATCCCAATCTGTTCTCATACCCATTCCAATCTATCATACCCATCCCAATCTGTTCTCATACCCATTCCAATCTATCATACCCATCCCATTCTATCATACCCATCCCAATCTATCATACCTACCCCAATCTATCATACCCATCCCATTCTATCATACCCATCCCAATCTATCATACCTACCCCAATCTATCATATCCATCCCAATCTATCAAACCCATCCCAATCTATCATACCTACCCCAATCTATCATACCCATCCCAATCTATCGAACCCATCCCAATCTATCATACCCATCCCAATCTGTCCTCATTCTCATCTCCATCTATCACCCATATCGATCTTAATCTATCATACCCATCCCAATCTGTCCCCATGCCATCTCAATCTGTTCCTATACCCATCCCAATCTATCATTCCTATCCCAATTAGTTTCCAAATCCATCCCAATCTATCAAACTCATCCCAATATGTCATACCCATCTAATTTATCACACTTATCTGTCCCCATATCCATCTTAATCTATCATCCCATCCCAATCTATCATGCCCATCTCTATCTGTTCCCATGCACATCCCAATCTGTTCCCATGCCCATCCAATCTATCACACCCATTCAAATCTATCATACCCATCCTAATCTGTCCCCATACCCATCCCAATCTATCATGCCCATCACAATCTATCATACTTATCCCAATCTGTCCCCATGCCCATCCCAATCTATCACACCCATCCCATTCTGTCCCCATTCCTATTCTAACCTCTCATACCCATCCCAATCTGTCCCCATACCCACCTTAATCTAAGATGCCCATCCAAATCTATCATTCCAATCCTAATCTGTTCCCATGCCCATTTCACTCTGTTCCCATACCCATTCCAATCTATCATACCATTCCCAATCTGTTCCAATGCCCATATCAATGTGTCACCACACCAATCCCAATCTATCATAGTCATCCCAATCTGTCCCCATACCCATCCCAATCTATCATATCCATCTCAAACTGTTCCCATGTCCATCTAATCTCTTATGACAGACATCCCAATCTGTTTCTATAATCATTGCCATATTTTCCCAAACCCAGGCAATCTGTTCCTAGGTGGCCAATTTTGACAGTGTTAGGCAAGAACATTCAGAAGTTGATTAGGGATGGATGTTTGCAGGTAAAGGGACATGAGATAACGAGAGTCCTGAGATAGAATATTCCTGTTAGGGTGCAAGGCAAGTTTGGTAGCTGTAGGAATGCTGGATGACTAAAGACGTTGAGGTTTTGGTTAAGAAAGAGAAAGAGATATATGTCAGGTATAGACAGCAGAGATCGAGTGAATCCTTAGAACAGTATAAAGGCAGTAGGAGTATACTTAAATGGTAAATCAGGAGGGCAAAAAGAGGAAATGAGATAGCTTTGACAAATAGGGTTAAGGGAATCCAAAATGATTTTAATAAATATATTAAGGACAAACTTTGAGGATCAGCAAGGCGACCTATGTGTGGAACTGCAGGAGATGGGGGAGATACTAAACAAGTACTTTGCGTCAGTGTTTACCATGGAGGACGACATGGACGATATAGAATTTGAGGAAATAGATGGTGACATCTTGAAAAAACGTTCATGTTACAGAAGTGCTGGATGTCTTAAAATTCATAAAGATGGAAAAATCCCCAGGACCTGATCTGGTGTACCCTGGAGCTCTGTGGGAAGCTAGGGAAGTAATTGCTGGGTCCCTTGCTGAGATATTTGTATTATCAATAGTCACAGGTGAGCCATAGAATCATAGAGATGGAGGTGCCAACAGACTGGAAGTTGCCTAGCATGGTGCCACCACCTAAGAAAGGTGGTAAGGAAAAACCAGGGAACTATAGATCAGTGAATCTGATATCGGTGGTGGGTAAGTTGTTGGAGACAATCCTGAGGGACAGGGTTTAAATGTATTTGGATAAGCAAGGGCTGATTAGAGATGGTCAACATGGCTTTGTCTGTGGGAAATCATGACTCACTAACTTGATTGAATTTTTTGAAGAAGAAACAAAGAGGATTGTTGACAGCAGAGCAGTGGGTGTGATCTATATGGACTTCAGTAAAACATCTGACAAGATTCCTCATGGCAGACTGGTTAACAAGGTTAGATCATATGGAATGCGGGGAGGACTAGCCATTTGGATATGGAACTGGCTCAAAGGTAGAAGACAGAGGTTGGCGGTGGAGGGTTGCTTTTCAGACTGCAGGCTGTGACCAGTGGTGTGCCACAAGGATTGGTGCTAGGTCCACTACTTTTTGTCATTTATGTAAATGATTTGGATGTGAACATAGGAGGTATGATTAGTAAGTTTGCAGATGACACCGAAATTGGAGGTATAGTGGACAGTGAAAACGGTCACCTCAGATTACAGCGGAATCTTGATCAGATGGGCCAATGGGCTGAGGAGTGGCAGATGGAGTTTAATTTTAATAAATGTGAGGTGCGGCATTTTGGTATGGCAAACCAGGGCAGGACTTGTACACTTAATGGTAAGGTCCTCGGGAGTGTTGCTGAACAAAGACTTTGGAGTGCAGGTTCATAGTTCCTTGAAAGTGGAGTTGCAGGTAGATGGGATAGTGAAGAAGGATTTTGGTATGTTTTCCTTTATTGGTCATGGCATCAAGTATAGGAATTGAGAGGTTATGTTGCAGCTGGACAGAACGTTGGTTAAGACATGGTTTTAATATTGTGTGCAATATTGGTCTCCCTCCTATTGGAAGAAAGTTGTGAAATCTGAAAGGGTTCAGAAAAGATTTACAAAGATGTTGCCAGGGTTAGAGAATTTAAGCTATAGGGAGAGGCTGAATAGGCTGGGGCCGTTTTCCCTGGAGTGAGGGGCATGGATAGAGTAGATAGACAAGGCCTTTTCCCTGGGGTGGGGAGGCCAGGTTTAGGGTGAGAGGGGAAAAGTTTAAAAGGGACCTAAGGGGCAACGTTTTCATGCAGAGGGTGGTGTGAGTATGGAATGAGCCGCCAGAGGAAGTGATGGAGGCTAGCACAATGACAACATTTAAAAGGCATCTGGGTGGGTATACGAATAGGAAGAGTTTAAAGGGATATGAGCCAAGTGCTAGCAAATGAGACTAGATTAAATTAGGATATCTGGTCGACATGGACAAATTGGTCTGAAGGGTCTATTTCTGTGCTGTACATCTCTATGACTCTATGACTCATATTTGTACCAATCTGTTACCATCTGCTCTTTAAATATTGCCATTGCCTCTTCACCTTTCTTGTAAGGTTTCTCAAGTCATTGTTATCAACTCATGGCTCATATCCTTGTAGTACCCTTGATTTCGATTCAGGACACTTGTTTTGGGTTTAATGAATTCACTCTCTGTCTTAATGAGCAATTCTAACAAGTTATGATTGCTGTTATTCCAATGGACCCCTCACAACAAGGTTGTTAATTAGTCCTTTCTCATTGCACAATAGCCAATGCAGGCTAGCCTGCTGTCTAATTGGTTCCAAACATATTAATCTAAGAAAAAAACCATCACCTAACCACTCCAGGAAATCCTCCCTGCAAATATTATTTCTGGTTTAGTTTGTCAAGGCTGTACCTAGATTAAGGTTACCCATGTCTACAGTGTTATTACCTACACCTCTAATCTCTTGTTTAGTGTCTTCCCTCAACGCTACTGCTTCGGGAACTATAAACCCTCACCAATGTTTTACAATGTACATAGAACAGTACAGCATTGCAATGGGCCTTTGTCCACCATGTCCTCTGCCACTGTGCGTTTCTTATCTCTACCAACGCAAAATCTACATTACAATTTCCCGAGGCAGTATCCTACTGATGCATTGTTACTCCTTCTCTAACAATGTTACCTATCCTTTCCCGGTTTAATACAAACAAAAACAGAAATTGCTGGAGAAACTCAGCAGGTCTGACAGCATCTGTGAAGAGAAAACAGAATGAAGGTTTCGAGTTCAGTGACCCTTCTTCAGCACTGGGAGCTGGAAAAGAGTGGCTTTTAGAGCTGATCTGATCTTGGCCTCAGTTTTACTTTCCTGCCTGTGTCTCCTAATTTCTGACTGCTCTCCAGTTCAAGAATCTATCTCAGCCATTAATAGACCACAACAACAACAGTAAATGCAGCCCCTGTTGACTCTGCAGTCTTCCTTACTAACAGCTGGAGGCTGGTGTCAAAATTGAGACAGCTGTCTCATGGACTGGTCAAGCAACAGCCTGATATCATCAAACTCACAAATCATACCTTACAATGTCCCAAACACCACCATTACTGTTCCTGGCTATATCCTGTCCCACAAGACTGATCCAGCGGAGGTAGCTGCTTACTGGTATTATAACCAGGTAGGAGTTGCCCAGGGAGTCGTCAACATTGACCCTACATTTCATGAAGTCTCTTGGCTTTAAGTTAAACATGGGAAAGAAAACCTCCTGATTACCACACATACTCTTCCCTCAACTAATGAATCAGTACTCCTCCAGTTTGAACAGGTAGCAATGTGCAAAATGGGTTGAGGGATTTCAACATTGACCTCAAGAGGTGCTCAGTGGCAGCATTACTGATTGAGCTGACCTGGTCCTAAAGGACATAGTACATATGTATTATGATGTCCTTATGTATGGTATGATTTGCCTGTGTACCTCGGTACATGTGACAATAATCAAATTAATTCAAATCAACAGCTGCTCAACTGGGTCTGTGGCAGGTGGTGAGAGAACCAACAAGAGGAAAAAACTTACTTGACCTCATGTTTACCATCTGCTGGTCACAGATATATCTGCCTATCACAGTATTGATAAAATGAACACCACACGTTCCTTGTGCAGTTGAAGTGCTGCCTTCACACTGAGAAAGCCTCCATCATGTTGTGTGGCACTATCACAGTGCTAAATGGGACAGACTTTGAACTGATTTAACAAGTTAGGATTAGGCCTTCATGAGGGACATCAACAGCCTGATATATTCCCCACTCAGCCAGTACCACCAAGCCAGGAGATCACCCCTGGTTCAATGGAGAGTGCAGAAGGGCATCCCAGGAGCAGCACCAGACATACCTGAAAATATGGTGTCAGCCTGTCCAAACAGGACTACAGCCAAACAGCTTAGACAGCAAGTGATAGACAGAGCTAAATGATTGCACAACCAAATGAATCAGATCTAAGCTCTCAGTCCTGCCTCAACCAGTTATCTTTGGTGATGGACAATTCACTAGAGGAGGAACTCCACACTTATTCCACATAAAAATCAAAAGAACTGGAGATGTCCTGAGGAAGACTCACCGGACATGAAACATTAACTTTGATGTCTCTTCACAGATGCTGCCAGCCCAACTTTTCATCCCCATCCTCATTGATAGAAAAGCCCAACACATCTATGCAAAAGATAAAGCTGAAGCATTTACAACAACCTTCAGCCAGAAGTGCCAAGTACATAATCCATCGCGGCTTCCTCCAGTGGTCTCCAGCAGTACAGAATTCAGTCTTGATACCAAGAAACTGTTGGAGGCACTGGATGTTGCAATGGTGATGAGCTCCGACACACTCCGGTAACAGTATCGAAGACTTGTGCTTCAGAACATGCCACACTCCAAGATATGCTGTTCCAGTATAGCCACAACACTGGCATCTACCCAACAATGTGGAAATTTGCCCAGATATGTCATGTGCATAAAAAGCAGGACAAAGCCAACACCATTAACTACTGCCCCATTGGTCAACTCTCAATCTTCAGTAAAGTGATGGAATTGCCATTAATAGCTTTCTTCACCACCCTGCTGACTTTCAAGGAGCTATGGACTTGAACCCCAAGATCCCTCTGTACATCAATGTGTACTTTCCCTAGCATTTGATCTCCCAAGCTGCAATAGCTCACACCTACCCAGATTAAAAACATCTACCATTTTTCTGCCCATATCTGCAATTTGACAACATTCTACACTATCCACAACTCCACTGAGCTTTGTATTGTCTGCAAACTTACTAACCCACCCACCTACATTTTCATCCAAGTCATTTATATATATATCACAAACAGCAGAGGTCCCTGTATGGATCACTGTGGAACACCACTAGTCACAGACCTTCAGCCAGAAAAACATCCTTCCATCACTACCCTCTGCCTTCTATGGGTAAGCTAATTCTGAACCCATGCGGCCAAGTTACCATGGATCCCATGCATCCTAATCTTCTGGATGAGCCTATCATGAGGGACCTTGTCGAAAGCCTTACTAAAATCCATGTAGACAACATCCATTGCTCTTCCCTCGTCAATCACCGTTATCACTGCCTCGAAAAATTCAGTCAAGTTAGTAAGCCCTGCCCTGCACAAAGCCATGCTCATGTTCCTTGAGTAGGCCATGTTTTTCCAAATAAGTGTAAATCCTATCCCTAAGAATTCTCTCCAATAACTTTCCAACCACTGATGTGAGACTCACCTGTCTATAGTTTCTCTTCTTCAACATTATTAACCACTGGCCAGTCCTCAGGGACTTGTCTAGTAGCTAATGAGGATAAAAATATCTTTGTCAATGCCCCAGCAATCTCTCTTGCCTCTCTCAATAACGTGGGGTAGATACCATTGGGCTCTGGGGACTTATCCACCTTAAAGCTCTCCAAGAGACCCAACATCACTTCTTTCTTGACCTCAATATGCCCGAGCACATTAGCATATTCCACACAAATCTCACTATCCTCCATATCCTTCTCCTGCATGAATACCAACACAAAGTACTCATTTAAGATCTCGTCAACATCCTCTGCCTCCAAGCCTGAGTTCCGTCCTTTATCCTTGAGTAGTCCTGCCTTCTTCCCAGTTATCCTCTTGTTTTAATGTATGTGTAGAATACCTTGGGATTCTCTTTAACCCTGCCTCACTGCACTCAGAGACCCAGGTTGGATTCCAGCCTCGGGCGACTGTCTGTGTGGAGTTTGCACATTCTCCCTGCGTCTACGTGGGTCCCCTCCGGGTGCTCTGGTATTTTCCCACAATCAAAAGATGTGCAGGTTAGGTGAATTGGCCATGCTAAATTGCCTGTAGTGTTCAGGGATGTAAAGATTAGGGGGATCAGCCATGGGAAAATGCAGGGTTACGGGATAGGGTAGGGGAATTGGTCTGGAGGAAATGCACCTCAGCGGGTCAGTGTGTACTTGTTGGGCCAAATGGTCTGCTTCAGCACTGTAGGGGTTCTATGATTCTATAGGAAGATGGTTGTGGTTGTTGGAGGTCAGTCATCTCAGTTCCAGACATCTCTGTAGGAGCTCCTCAGGGTAGTGTCTTTGGCCCAGCCATCTTTAGCTGCTTCATCAATGACCCTCCCTTCATCATAAAGCATGGATTGGGGATGTTTGCTGATGTTTACACAATGTTCAGCACCATTTGCGTTTCTTCAAATTCTGAGACAGTCCATGTCCAAATGCAGCAAGACAATATTCAGGCTTAGCTGACACATAGCATGTAACATTCACACCACACAAGTATCAAGTAATGACCATCTGCAACAAGATTGACTTTAACTCTTTCCCCTTGACATGCTATTGAATCCTGACAATCTTAGGCTGGAGGTGAGTTTCACTCACTGGAATTCTGTTCCTACTCTACTCTTTTAAATTGGATTTCTGTCCCTCTCAGCACTGTTGGTGATTTAAAGGGGCTTGACAGAGGCAACACAGAGGATGTTTACTCCAGGCTGTGGAATCTTGAACAGGGATACGCTTTCAGGATAATGGGATGATTATTCCAGACTTAGATAAGGAGAAGTCTCTTCATTTGAAAGAGACTGGGAATCCTTGTAATTCTCTGCCCGAGAAGGTTTGAGTCATTTTGGGATTGAACCCCAAGTTCAGGTCTTGTCATATCGAATGGGAGAGCAGCCTTGACAGGCCGAATGGTCTTGTCTTGTTCCTATTTTATGTGCTTCTGTGTCTACTACAAAGTGGTTAAAAGGAGAACTCAGATTTTTAACGGTGATTAGGGCTGGGCATCAAATGTTGGTCTAACTAGCGATGCTGCTGATAGCTCCTGGGAATGATTGGAGCTTCCTTGTGGTTCATGCTTGGAGCCCCTGCCACCCGAGATGGACTTTCCAGTGAAACCAATTGTTATCTTGCTCGGAGTTCGAGATTCAGGGGAAGCGTCTCTCTGTTAAACTGCTGGCTCCCACAACAAGTTGACTGAATGAGGTCAAGGAAACAAACTCTGTCCTCTCACATTCGAAGAGTGGTCATTTGTAACTGACAGCTGCCTCTTGAGTGTTGCCCTACTTCCGTCAGCTGCAGCTATAATTACAGCGTTCTCAAAATGAGGAGTCACCTCTGCCTGTGGAGACACACCAGTTCTCAGCTCCGTTCTGGAAGAGGAAACACTGCGACATTTGCGTTCAACATTACCCAGTCCCAATCACTTGCTGGTGAGCAGCTGGTTCCTTCTGGGTGTGCCCTTCTGTCTTCACTTGGTCTCTTCAGCTTTCACTATGTATGGGCTGCTGTGCGAAAGTCTTCATGACTTCATCAAAGAATCATATGGGGATGATGTGTGGAAGCTCGTCCGGGAACGAGCTGATGTGAGGCTGCACTCCTTTGTAACTCATGAGGTAAACCATCAGTGTCTGTATCTGGCTGCAAGTTTTTAGTGACGTCAGTCCTGCTCCTAGAGCCCATGATTTCTAGCTGTTTCTCTTTTATTACATAGAAATCTATTTTATTTTTGACCGACAGGCACTGTTTCCACCTGTCTGGTTTTCCTGCATATCTCTTTGTAACATTTTGCCATCTTCTGCAGCATTCACATCATTGGGTAAGACCGTGTGATACGCACAGTCTAATCCTTCATCCAGGCTCACTCGATTACTCCCTGCGGATGGGGATGGGGGTGATTGTCCTATTTCTGCAACAAAGTAAATTGAGTCAATATTCTCTGATGATTAGAAGAATGGCAACCCTAACATCCTAAAGATTCTGAAGGTGCTGGATTCTAAGAGATTGTTTTGCCCTGGCTGTGTATCTAATATACAGAGGGACCCTCTCAGGATAAGAGACAAATGATTTCAGACTGAGATGCAGAGAAATATTTTCACAAAGAGGGTAGTGAATCTTTGAAAGTCTGTACCACAGAGGGCTGTGGATGCTCAGTCTTTGAGTATATTTAAAAATCACACAACACCAGATTATAGTCCAACAGGCTTATTTGGAAGTACTAGCTTTCATAGCATTGCTCCTTGTCAGGTAGGTTACTGGATTAATATGGATTTCACCAGTTTCCTCATTTCACCTCTCCCCACATTATCCCAGTACCAAACCTCCAACTTGGCACCACCCTCTTGTCCTGTCCAGCATCTTCTGTGGGTTTCCTCTGGGTGCTCCAGTTTCCTCTCACAGTCCAAAGATGTGCAGGTTAGGTGAATTGGCCATTCTGTATTGCCCATAGTGTTAGGTGCATTAGTCAGAGGGAAATGGGTCTGGTTGGGTTACTCTTTGGAGCGTCAGTGCAGACTGATTGGGCCGAAGGGCCTATTTCCACACTGTAGGGAATCTAATCTTTCCCATCTATCCGCTGCACCCTCCTCTCCGACCTATCACCTTCTCCACCACCTTCATCTACCTATTGTATTCCCAGCTACCTTCCCCAGAGCACTCCCCCATTTATCTCTCAGTCCCCGGCCCTCAAGTCTCATTCCTCATGAAGGGCTTATGCCCGAAAGGGCGTATGCCCGAAATGTCGATTCTCCTGCTCCTTGGATGCTGCCTGACTTGTTGTGCTTTTCCAGCACCACACTCTCGACTCTGATCTCCAACATCTGCAGTCCTTACTTTCTCCTAGGTATATGGATTTAGGCCACATATACCAATCCAATGATTGCATTGGATGGTGGAACAGGCTAAAGGGCTGAAGGACCTGCTCTTATTCCTTTCCTTTCTATGAATAAAGCTGTTTACAGATGACCAACCTCATTTACCACACATTTATCCATTGTCAATCATTCTTTGTGAACTTTTATGCTTTAATGGGAAACTCAATAAAACGGAGAGGGAGAAAAGGAGAGAAGGATATTCTGATGCATGTAGATGAGGTAGGCTGGGGCAAGGTCCGTGTGCTGGGAACACGACATATACCAGCCTTCAGATTGTCAGAGTTGGGGTGTCCATTTGGAGATGCGCTCAAGGACCCTGCATTGATTGTGAGTTAAATACAAATGTGGAAATAGTCCACAAAGGTGAAACTTCTGACAGGCTGATTCCCTGCTACTCGGCTCAATGCAGGAATATTTCCAAAAGATATACAAGGCTTATCTGGATTATTCCCCAGAAAATATTTGTCAGTTTAACTATCTGGTCAAACTCAGTATTTTGCTGCAGTAAATTAACCATGCACTACAACGAACATCACTTACTTACCCCCAACCCAGCTGACTGCTGTCTGACAACCTAAATACTGTCATGGACAGACATGACTCCCAACCCCTAACCATCCACCCTACGTCCAACCAAACTGACTGTCCCTTTGATCATCTGATCATCGCATATCTCGGGCTGTAGACAGCGCTATAAAACTAGATGGGGAGGGGGAGGGAGGGTAGGTTATAGGGGAAATCAGAAAACCCGAATTAAAGGAGAGGTAAGAATGTAGAACACAGGAGAGGTTATCAAAATCTCCAGCACAGACAAAAAGAGTTGGAAAGGGTTAGCAACCAAACTTCAAGTGTACGAATGACAATAAGAAGAGAGACAGTTAATACAGGACTGAAGGTATTGTATCTGAACGCACGTGGTATAAGGAATAAGGTAAATGAGCTTGTGGTGCAGATAAAAATTGGCAGGTATGATGTGGTGGGCATCATGGAGACGTGTTCTGCAAGGGCATCAGGATTAGGAGCTGAATATCCAAGGATATGCATCCTTGGAGGTGGCACAGTGGACAGCACTGCTGCCTCACAGCGCCAGGGTCCCATGTTCGATACTGGCCTCGGGCAACTGTCTGTGTGGAGTTTGCACATTCTCCCCGTGCCCGTGTCTGTGTGGGTTTCCTCCGAGTGCTCCAGTTTCCTTCCACAGTTCAAAGAAATGCGGGTCACGTGAAGTGGCCGTACTATATTGCCCATAGTGTTAGTTACATCAGTCAGAGGGGAGTGGGTCTGGGTGGGTTACTCTTCGGAGGGTCGGTGTGGACTTGTTGGGCCAAAGGGTCTGTTTCCACACTGTAGGTAATCTAATCTAGTCTATTGAAAAGATAGGCAGGTGGGCAAAGGTGGTAGGTTTGACTTATTAATAAGGAATGAAATTAAATCAATAGTAAGAAATGAAGTAGGGTCAGATGGTGTAGAATCTGTGTGGGTAGAATTGAGGAACCGCAAAGATAAAACAAACCAGGCCTCCAAACAGTTGTCAGGAGCTGGGGTGCAAGATACACCAGGAGATAGAAAAGATGTGAAGGAAAGGCAAAGCGACAGTAATCATAGGGATTTCAATATGCAGGTGAACTGGGAAAATCAGGTTAGTAGTGGTTCACAAGAAAATGAATTTGTGGAATGTCTACAAGATGGCTGTTTGGAGCAGCTTGTGATGGAGCCCACTAGGGAACAGGCAATTCTGGATTTAGTTTTGTGCAATGAGACGGACTTGATAAGGGAGCTTAAGGTGAAGGAATCCTGAGGAGGCAGTGATCATAATATGATTGAATTTACTCTGCAATTTGAGAGGGAGAAAATTGAATCAGAGATAACGGTATGACAGCTGAATAAAGGCAAATACAGAGGCATGAGGGAGTAGCTGGGTAGAATTGACTGGGAGAGGAGCCCAGCAGGAAAGACCATGGAACAGCAATGACAGGAATCTCTGGGAGTAATTCAGGAGACACAGCAGAGATTCATCCTGAGGTAAAAGAATCATGGTACAGGGAGGATGAGGCAACCATTGCTGACTGGGGAAGTCAGGGATAGCATAAAAGGAAAAGAGGAAGCATATAATGTGGCAAAGGGCAGTGGGAAACCAGAGGATTGGGAAGCTTACAAAGACCAGCAGAGAGCAACAAAAAAAGAAATGAGGAGGCAGTGGATTAACCAGCCAATAATATAAAGGAAGAGTGTAAGAGTTTCTTTAGGTATATAAAGAGCAAAAGAGAGGCAACAGTGGACATTGGGCCGTTGGAAAATGATGCTGAAGAGATAGTGGAAAACAAGGAAATGGCTGAGGAACTGAATAATTACTTTGCGCCACAGTGGAAGACGTGAGTAATATTCCAAAAATTCAAGAGAATGAGGGGGCAGAGCTGAGTATGGTAGCCATGACCAAGAATAAGGTGGTGGAAAAACGAAAGGCTTGAAGATGGAGAAACCAAATGGATTGCACCCCAGAGTTCTAAGAGAGATAGCTGAAGACAAAGTGGAGGTGTGACTGGTGATCTTTCAGGAATTGCTAGACTTAGGGAGGATCCCAGAGGACTGGAAAATTGCTAACATTACACCCCAGTTTAAAAAGGGAGTAGGGCAAAAGACGGAAATTTACAGACTGATTAGCCGAACCTTGGTCATGTGTAAGATCCTGGAATCCATTGTGAAGGATGCGATTTCTGAATACTGAGAAGTGTATGGTAAAATAAGGCAAAGTCAGCATGGTTTCACCAAGGGGAGTTCAGGCCTGACAAATTTGCTAGAATTCTTTGAGGAAGTAACAAGCAGGTTAGATCAAGGAGAGCCAATGGATGTTATCTACCAGGATTTCAAGAAGGCCTTTGACAAGGTGCCACACAGAAGGCTACTGAATAAGATAAGGGCTCATGGTGTTAGAGGCAAGGTGCTAGCATGGATAGAAGCTTGGTTGTCTGGCAGGTAGCAGAGAGTGAGAATAAAAGGGATTCTCAGAATGGCAGCCGGTGTCAAGTTGTGTTCTGCAAGGCTCAGTGTCTGGACCACAACCTTTCACTTTATACATTAACGATCTAGTTAAGGAACTGAGGGTATTCTGGCCAAGTTTGCAGATGCTACAAAGATTGGTAGAGGGACAGGTAGCATTGAGGAGGCAGGGAGGCTGCAGAAGGATTGAGGTAAAAACAATGACTGCAGATGCTGGAAACCAGATTCTGGATTAGTGGTGCTGGAAGAGCACAGCAGTTCAGGCAGCATCCGAGGAGCAGTAAAATCGACGTTTTGGGCAAAAGCCCTTCATCAGGAATACAGGCAGAGAGCCTGAAGGGTGGAGAGATAAGTGAGAGGATGGTGGGGGTGGGGAGAAAGTAGCATAGAGTACAATAGATCAAGGGGGGGAGGGTGGAGTGGATAGGTGGAAAAGAAGATAGACAGGTTGGACAAGTCATGGGGACAGTGCTGAGCTGGAAGTTTGGACCTGGGAGCTGCAGTGGGAGAGGGACTCCCTGAATTCTTGTAGAGGGAGGAGGAAAACTTCTTCAAGACAGGCATCCTTGCAAGAGGATTCACAGTAGGGTTAAAATCAACGAGGTAAAAATTCTTGTAGAGGGAGGAGGAAAACATTGACTAGGACCCGAGGACACAGCCTTAGAGTCAAGGGAAACCCTTTTAGAGTGGAGATAAGGAGAAACGTCTTCAGCCAGATAGTGGGGAACCTATAGAATTCATTGCCACAGAAGGCTGTGGAGGCCAGGTTATTGAGTATATTTACAACTTAATGGTCAATGGGATCAAAGGTTACAAGGAGAAAGCAGGAGAATGGGGTTGAGAAACTTATCAGCCATGATTGAATGGCAGACCAGACTGGATGGGCTGAATGGCCTAATTTCTGCTCCTGTGTCTTATGGTCTTATCAGTCGTGACCCAGTTAACCTTCCAATGCAACCCAACCAGTACCCCATGCCACCAATCTGACCCAACTATCCTGGACATTGGTGACCTGACCCATCAATGCCACAACCATTGTCCACCAAGACCAGATTATTTCTCCCTCAAAATCATCTTACCGCTGAAACCACCCCCAATGACTCCCAAACCAACTACTCACATCACACCAATTCACATCACCTAACTCATTCCTACCCATTCTCTTTCATTTGCCTGCACACTCATTCACTCACTCAGTGGCTTCCTCACTTAGTTATCCATTCACACACGCACTCACTCAGTCGCTCACCCATCTACTCATTCGCCTTCTTATTGACTCATTCTCATTCACTCACACACATACTCCCACCCACTCCCTCTTACCCACCCGCTCAATAACACACTCACTTACACACTCATTCATCCTCTCATCCACGCCCTCACCCTCTTGCACAGGCATTCAACTTCTTACACACTCTTAGCGACTCACCCGTTCACTCACCCACTCTCACCCCAACACTAATCCCTCACTCATCCACTCACCCTCTCACCCTCTTACACACACACACCTCTCGCTCATCCATCCACCCTATCACCCTCTTACACACACACTCACCCCTCACTCAATCACCCACCCTCTCACCCTCACACACACAGTCACCCCTCACTCATCCACCCACCCTCTCACCCTCTTACACAAACACTCACCCCTCGCTCATCCACCCACCCTCTCACCCTCTTACACAAACACTCACCCCTCGCTCATCCACCCACCCTCTCACCCTCTTACACACACACACTTACCCCTCGCTAATCCACCCACCCTCTCACCCTCTTACACAAACACTCACCCCTCGCTCATCCACCCACCTGCTCACCCTCTTACACACACCCTCTCACCCTCTTACACACACACACACACACACACTTACCCCTCGCTAATCCACCCACCCTCTCACCCTCTTACTCACACACACTCACCCCTTGCTCATCCACCCACTCTCTCACCTCTCACACACATTCTCACCCCTCAGTCATCCACCCACACACTCACTCAGCCACTCATTCATAAATACCCAACCACTCTCACACACACACCCTCCATTCATTCACCCTCCCATCTGCTCAACCACCCATTCACCTATGTCTCCAGCCATCACCTTACTCAGTCATTTACCCACTCACTCAACCAGTCACTCACTCACACACTCATTCTCACACTCACAGTCATCCACTTACGCATCCACTCACTCACCCTATCGCTCACTCAGCCACATACTTACTCAGCCACTCTGTCACTGACATAAGCTTATCTACTCAGCCACATACTTACTCACCAACTCACTCAACCTTTCACTCACTTTCTTATTCACTCACTTGCTCACTCATTCACTCTGTCACTCATTTATTTCCTACTCATTTAATCACTGACTCAACCAAACTCTCTCTGTCACTCCCCCTTTCAATCACTCACCCACTCTCTCATTTGTGACAATGCTGCTCCTTTATCAAGGTTATGTTCTCTCTAGTTTGTTTTCAGAGAGGTCATAAAAGACATAGACTCCGAAAAGTATAAGTTGAAGGGTTTTGGGCCATTTTGATTATAGCTAACATATGCTGCCTCAGGCAGAAGGCTGTTAAGTTAAAAAAAACTTGTACAATGAAAGGGAAGTGGCCAGTTCTCCCAGCTCAGCTTTTCTCTGGTTTGATTTGGTTTTGGCAGTCTAGCTATTCACTGAAAGTACTCACGCAGTTCTGAGGCTGCTGGTCCAAGAAACAGTTACATGGAAGAGGGTATTCCATGCTACCGTCTCTCTCTCTCTCTCTCTCCCCCCTGTAAGACCATGTGTTTGATTTTACCTTTTGTGTCACAGGGTGGTTATGAGGATTGTTGCGAGTGCTTGGAACAGCATTATTAAGTTAGGATAGTCTGCTGGGGTTTCAGATAGGTTAAACTATTCAGTGTTCTGTTCTCTTTTGTTTGTGTTTCATTCAGTAATCTTGTCAATAAATTCTGTTTTGTTTAAAACTAAGGCATCTCTACTGGAATATCCACTGTACACCTACTTAAAACAACTAGCAAAGTTAGGGTCTGGGCTACTTACTTGAAATATTTTGAGGGTGTTTGGCCTGGTCCATAGCAACTCTCACCCAGCCCCCCTCTCACCCATTCACCCCCTGTGAATATATACCAAATACAGCTGCTGCTGTGATGGCAGTAAAAGGAGATGTGAGGGTGATATATAATGTATCATTATTTGTTTAGGAATTGGTTCTAATGTAGAGCTAAATGGCCTTTTGCTTTCATTTTTATGAAGATCTGATTTTTTTTAAGCAAAGGTCAGAAAGTAATTTTGATTAGCGAACTGAGGATTGCCTTTCTGGGAAATCAGATGGCACCGGCTAAAGGAGTTAACAAGCCACAGGACGACATAATTACTACTTCACATTGTCATGAATTTAGAAGCAAAGTTTGGGGGCCCACTTGTGGTTCAATGGTAGTGATCCTAACCCCCCCCACCCAGACCAAAAGGGCCAAGTTTCAAGTCCCACCTCCTCCAGAGACATGTAATAACATCCCTGAACAGGTTGATTAGGAAAAGGAATTTAGTAAATTTAAAACAAAAGGTCATTTACAGCAGAAGAGCAGCACTATTTAAACATTAGGGGTTGTCATTTCAGGATAAGGATAATTCTTTTTTCACTCAGAGGTTTGTGTGACTTTGGAACTGCTCTGTACCTATCCTGCCACCTTTTGGACAACATACACAGGTAGACTGCTCCTTTACACCTTTTAGAGTTATCCTTCTTTATTCCTCTGACCAAAGTGTATCAAATTGGATAAACATATAGATGAGAATGGAATAGTGTAGGATAGATGGGCTTCAGATCGGTTCCCAGGTTGGCGCAACATCGAGGGCTAAAGGGCCTGTACTATGCTGGAATGTTCTATGTTCTAACCCACATCAAACCTCTAAGTAGATATGTGTAGAAGGTATTATCATAATTTCTGGAATGTAGATTTCTCTTTATATTTGTGTTTGCGAAGTTTCCAGGCCAGTTGAGTTTGGGCCAGAAATCCTTAGGATATTAGGATTGAAAATGTTTCCGCCATCAGAATTGTGAAGGATACTTGACATCAGATTCAGGAACAAATTGTAACACCAAATTTAAAGAAAGACATTGGAAGGAGTGACTTCAATAGAAACGTTAAGGAAATGAGATGGAGTATAATTTCTCTGGACCTAAGTCATATACAATGAAAATCATTAGAAAAAAAAGTGAAGCTTTATTTAATGAGTATAAGTGGCAAATGAAAGTGGTTATGACCCAGCTGATGGTACTACTGGGCAAGATGTTTGTTAGCTGGATGGTTGGCTTCTGATACAGAGAGTACAAGTACTGCAGGTTCAGCTTTTACCCATGTAACGTATATAGAGTCATACAGCATGGTCCAATTCCTCCATGCTGACCACACATCCCAATCTGACCTAGTCCCAATTCCCAGCATTTGGTCCATATCCTTCTAAATCCTTCCTGTTCATATACCCATCCAGATGCTTCTTTAATGTTGTCATTGTACCCGTTGACACTACTTCCTGTGGCACCCACCACCCTCTGCATAAAAAGGTTACCATTCAGGTCATTTATATAACTTTACTCTCTCATCTCAAAGGCCCAACAACGTCTCTTCTTCCTCAGGCAGCTGAGGAAATTTGGCATGATGGAGAATGCACTTGCCAACTTTTATAGGTGCGCCATCGAGAGCACTCTGTCTGGATGTATCACTTCCTGGTGTGGCAACTGTACCATTCAAGATCAGAGACGGTTACACAGAGTGGTGTACTTGGCTCGGACAATCACAAAGGCCAACCTCCCATCAGTAGAATCCACCTACCAGGCCCACTATCAAGGGAAGGCAGCCAGCATTCTTAAAGATCAACCCCCCCGGCAATGTTTTTCTACAACCTCTACCATGAGGGAGAAGGTACAGAAGCCTGAACACATGCACCGTCCAGTTTCAAAACATTTTCTACGCTATTGTTGTTCGAATACCGAATGGACTCTCAAACTCTTAACATTCACCTGTCCCTGTGTTTTTGTTTTTGCTGCTGTTTACCTATTATTTACTTATCTATGCTACTTAACTCTGTGATTTGCTTGTTTTGCTCGCAAGATAAAGCTTTTCGCTGTGCCTTGGAATACATGACAATAAGTTCAATTAAATTCAATTCACCCCACCCAAACCCTTAACACTATGACAGTCTCGGACTATGTTTAGATGGTTAAAATCCCCTGCCATTACTGCCTTATTTTTCTTACAGATATCTAAGATCTCAAAGAACAAAGAGAACAAAGAACAATACTGCACTGGAACAGGCCCTTCGGCCCTCCAAGCCTGCGCTGACAGATTTTGACTTTCCATACTAAAACTGTCTTCACTTACAGGATCTGTATCCCTTTATTCTCTTCCTATTCATCGATTCATCCAGGTGTTTCTTGAATGTTGCTATTGTGTCTGCTTCCACTACCTCCTCTGGCAGCACATTCCAGGCACTCACCATCTTGTGTATGAAAGACCTGCCTCACACATCTCTGGAAAAAAGCCTCATACTTTCTCACTCTGTCCATCCTATTTACTAAATAAATAACCTCATAAATTTCTATCAGGTCGCACCTCAATCTCCTTTGTTCTAGTGAAAACAAATCCAGTCTATCCAACCTTTCTTTGTAGCTAAAATCCCCCATATCAGGCACAATCCTGGTAAACCTTTTCTGTACCCTCTCCAAAACATCCACACCCTTCTGATCGTGTGGTGACCAGAACTGAATGCAATATTCCACGTGCGGCCTAATTCAAGTTCAAGAAAGCTACAGCATAACTTGTCTATCCTTATACTCAATGCCCCTTCCAATGAAGGCAGGCACACCATTGGCTTGTTTCACTCCCTTATCTACCTGCGCTGCCACCTTCAGTGATCTGTGGACCTGCCCATCCTTCTGCATATCAATACTCCTAAGGGTTTTCTTTACATATTTGCATCTCAATTTTCCATTGACTACTGGAGGGGCCTTTAATACCATCCCAACAAAGCGATCATTCCTTTCTTTTTTTTAAGTTCTACCCATATAACTTCAATCGACAATCTCCCAGGAATATCCTCCGTATGTACATCCATTCTGTTGTTCAGAACCAAAAAGACACTTACTCTCCTCTCTTGCCTCAGAGAGATCAGGGAGATTTTGAATTTTCCTGAAGACTAAGTCTGAAGGAAGTGTGTTTAATTGCAAATCCTATCCTATTGGAGCAGCAGTTAGAGACAATGAGGAGATTACAAGAGTAAGGGAGTGCGATGATGGCAGTTTCATGAAGGTGGAGACACTGTGGATACAGTCAGGCAGATGGGTTGCTGCTAGCAGTGGTAGGAGAGGTAGCCAGGTCATGCAGGAGTCTCCTGTGGCTATCACCAACTCAAACAGGTAAGACGTTTTGGATACTGTAGAGGGGGATGGTATAGGACTGACAGCCAGGTTTCTGGTACCATGACTGGCTCTATTGTAATGAAGGGTGGATCGGATTCCAAGCAATTGATTGACAGTCACTTCTGTGGCAGTCAGTGAGACATCAGAATGGTGTGTTGCCTACTTGATGCCAGAGTCAAGGATGTCTCAGAGAGGGTGCAGAATATTCCAAAAGGGGAGACTGACCAGCAGGACATTGCTGGTAGGGAAAGGGATGAGGTTCTGCAGACAGAATATCAGAAACTAGGCAGGAGGTTAAAAAGTAGGTCATCGAGGATTTTAATATCTGGACTATTATTGGTGCCATGTGCTAGTGAGAGTAGGAACAGGATGATAGAGCAGAGGAATGTGTGGTTGAGGAGCTAGTGCAGAGGACAAGTGCAGGAGACAGTTTTGGACTTTAGAGATCTCTTCAGAGGTAGAATTGACCAGTTTAAGAAGGATGGGTTCCAACTGAATTGGAAGGGGAACAACATCCTTGTGGGGAAAATTGCTAGTGCTGCTCGGGGGGCTTTTAACTAGTAAGTGGGGTGGAGATGGGAATCAAATAGAAAAGAGAAGAGGCTGAAGCTGTGACAGTAGATAACGGGAGCAAGTCTAAGAGTCAAGGCAGACAAAAGCTTGGCAGAGAATGAGGTAAGACTGATAAATTAAACTGCAATTTACTTGAACTGAGGGCACAGTCAGAAACATAGAATCCCTACAGTGTGGAAGGGGGCCATTCAGCCCATCAAGTCCACATCAACTCTCCAAAGAGGACCCATCCACACCCATTCCATCCTTGTGATCTTGCATTTCCCATGATTAATCATCTGAGCCTGCACATCCCTGGATTCCATGGGGCAATTTAGCATGGCCAGTCCACCTAACCTGCACGTCTTTGTCCGGGGGAGGACAGCAGAGCACTTGGAACAAACCCACACAGATACAGGAAGAACATGCAAACTCCACACGGACTGTCACCCGAGGGTGGGATCGAACCCAAGTACCTGGTGCTGTGAGGCAGCAGTGCTAACCACTGAGCCACTGATCGGCTGCTTGTGTGTTGTTTTAGTGAAACCTGATCTCTAGAGCCCAACTGTGCTAAAAGCTGAGTCTCCAAGTCTCATAGTATTCCTCAGATTCCAGCCTTGTCCCATGCTCACTCTCCGAAAACTCTCTCTCCTTCTTCCCAAAACTCTTTCCTTCCTCCGGTTTAAGTTCTTTCTGACTGTTTCAAATATTTGCAGCTTGCATTGTTTGATTTCTTTCTTTTGTGTAACAATCTTTCATTCTGTTGTTAAAGAATGTTTGCAGCTTCATCTGAATATGTGGCTAAGTTCCACATTAACGGATCAAACAAAATGAAAAGCTACCAAGGCAGATTTCATTTTGACTTGTCCAGTGGCAAAAGAAGATACAGCCACTATAGTCTGAGAGGACCACTCTTTCATTAGAGAGAAACACTTGATGGTGGTTTAACCTGAGGGTCAGCATGCCTCAGGCAGGAGACAGGGTTGAGAAATAGAGTTCTTCGTGGTAACCTCAGCCAGTGCAGGAATTGAACCCCACATTGTTGACGGCACTATCCATCACAAGCCAGCTGTCCAGCTAACAGACCTCTTGTCTAGTCGTACTATCAGCTGGCATCAACACTTTCATCTGTCACATCTCTGTTCAGTCCAACAATGTAACAATGCCCTTTTGGAGTTCTACTCTGTCCTCCTCAAGGTCTACAGTTCTTCCAAGTTTCCTGTCACCTGCAAGTTTCGAAATTGTGCCTCGTACACCAAGATCTGTCACTAACATATATCAGGAAAAGCAAGGGTCTCCACTTCAATCACAGGGGAAATTCACTCAAGCCAAAAAAGAAACACATATGCTTACTACGGCCCTTGGTTTCCTGTCACTCGATGTATATCCATGTAGCTACGATCACTTCTATTCTCAGTATCAATCTGTTCTGTAAGACTATCTCAAATCTTAGATTACTTACAATGTGGAAACAGGCCCTTCGGCCCAACAAGTCCACACCGCCCCGCCGAAGCGCAACCCACCCATACCCCTACATCTACCCCTTACCTAACACTACCGGCAATTTAGCATGGCCAATTCACCTGACCTGCACATTTTTGGACTGTGGGAGGAAACCGGAGCACCCGGAGGAAACCCACGCAGACACGGGGAGAACGTGCAAACTCCACACAGTCAGTCGCCTGAGGCGGGAAATGAACCTGGGTCTCTGGCGCTGTGAGGCAGCAGTGCTAACCACTGTGCCACCGTGCCGCCCGACCTTGTGGTAAAGCAGAAAGACTGCAGTGCTGGGCTAATTTTTCAATTTTTTTTTAGCCAAAGATGTGTCGTGTGTAATTTTTCAGCCCTCTGATAGCACCTATGAGTTTCAGGAAATTCAGAAAATTCTGGCCAATGTGTCCTCAATTTCTACTTTCACTTTCTCCAGTGTCTCGCCACAGCCTTGTCCTTTCCTAACTTTGTAAACCCTTGTGACCCAAAGAAGTCTTTGAGCTTTCAGGAAAATTTGTGGATAATGTCTTGGGCTTGGTTTCATTATTTCCATCAGCTGAGGTGAGGGTGACGATGCTGTGAGTGACTACATTTCTGGTCGGGGGTGTGTGTAACCTGCAGGATGCTTTGCATCACTCTGACTACTCAAGGTGTGTTCCTTTGTCTTTGTTTCAGGTTTACAGTGAGAGTGTGATACCTCGAATCGCCATGGCAGCCAGTGGGATCACTGGGACCCCCTACAGTGACCTGATGAACTCGTGGGGAGTCTACTTCCTGGGATTTGTAGGGAAATATGGATATGACAGGATCCTGAAGGTGGGTGAATAGAATGAACCTGTATTTGCCTGAGGTTCAGGAATGAGCCAGGGACTGTGTCAAGGCTGTCAATTAAATTACCTCCATTAGATAACATGACATATTTCTCCTGAAATCTGACAGGGACAGAGAAAGAGAGAAGGAGACAGAACTAGGGTGTGTGTGAGAAAGAGAGTGAGAGGGAGAAACAGACAGGGATGCAAAGAGAGAAAGAGGCACGCAGAAAGAATTGGGGAAAGAAAGAGAAAGAGAAACAGACGGGATTGCAAAAAGAAAAAGAGACATGGAACTGGGGAAAGTGCAGGAGAAACAGCACTTGGAAAAATGAGAGAAAGACAGACAGGACTGGAGAAAGAGTGAGAGACAGGCAGACAATGAGTGAGAAAAAAAGAGAGAGACTGGGGAAAGAGAGAGACAGAGAGAGACAGAGAGCGAGAGAAACAGAGGACTTCGAAAAGAGACGGAGACAGAACCAGGTAGACTGCAGACTGAAATAACTCCACAGAGGCCGGTATCCCATCATTGAGTGACCATTTGAATAGTACTTGACACCGGTGTGGCTTCCTCAGAGCCAGTTCTCAGAGTGAACAGAACCTCTAACATTTGCAGTTATATCTGTCAGCCAGGACCCCCAATTGGACCAGGTTAACAGCCCCAGTCAGAGAACTCCTATTCTATGAGGTCCACCTGGCTGACTTCATTCCAACTATTACACCCCTCCCCTTCTATGTCCATGGACATAGACCTATCCTTTTTCTTGTGGCTTCTCCTGGGTGTTTTCACAGCGGGTCCAGTCCCAATGGCTCAGCCTCTGTGTACTGGTCTTTCGTGCCCGGAGCATCTTGGAAGAAATTTATCCTCTTCTTCAGGCAGTAAGGTCAACAAAGGCATCAAGGCTGTGACATCCGCTGTGTCTATCTCAGACTCCGAGGTTTCTTTGAAGCTGAGGGGACGGGGATATTTTGTTCCTGCCCCATCTGTGGATTTGCAGCTTTCATGTGGTTCACGTGACTGTTCAAGACCGCCTCACCTCCCCAAACCTTGTATGTCATGGGTCCTGAACTCACATCAACCATGCCTATTACCAGCCATGCTCGGCCATTTCCGTGGTTTCGGCACCAAACTGCATTCCCTAAAATAAACTGACCCTATCGCTTAGAGGAGCTTTGTGTCCAGTGTTGGTGTTCCTGATTCCATTTCACCTTTCCCCACAATCTGGGAAGATCAGACTGAAGCTGGTACACAGTCTTCTCCCCTTTTAGCTGGAGCTATTCCTGTGGTTGAATGAGGGCTGGTCCCATAAATAAATAAGAACCAGGACAGGTTGGTATCGAGCAGAATTTGGGCGGTAAGGTGGCTCAGTGGTTATCACTGCTGCCTCACAGCACCAGGGACCTGGGTTCAACCCCAGCATCAGGCAACTGTCTGTGTGGAGTTTGCACATTCTCCCCACATCAGCGTGGGTTTCCTCCCACAGTCCAAAGATGGGCAGGTTAGTTGGATTAGACATGCTAAATTCCCACAGTGTTCAGGGATAGGTTGGTTAGGTGTGTTTGCCTGTAATTCTACATTTACCATGGCAAAGAGTAGGGAGATGGGTCTGGGTGGGATGCTGTTCAGAGGGTCAGTATGGACTTGTTGGGCTGAATGGTCTATTTCCACACTGTTGTGAAGCTGTCTGCTGTTTCTTTCAACCTTCCTTCACAGTTTGGATTGCTCTTCCTGCTAGGCCATTGGATGTGTGGAGCTGTCCTCATGTGCTGAAAGCCAATCGTCTTTAGGAAATACTCAAATTCTGTGTTTGTAAATGATGGCCAACACTTCTAGGAGCCCATTATTGCAAAAAGATGCTGCAAGCTTTTCTATTGTCGCCCCTGTGTCTGACGAATAAACTCTCTGCATGTCTGACCTATTGAATGGCGAAAGTGAGGACTGCAGATGCTGGAGATCAGAGTCAAGATTAGAGTGGTGCTGGAAAAGGCTTATCAGGAATGGCTTTTGCCCAAAACATCAATTCTCCTGCTCCTCGGATGCTGCCTGACCTGCTGTGCTTTTCCAGCACCACTCCAATCTTGACTCTGACCTATTGAATGGGCATCCACAATGGCTAAGAATGTGGAGCCCTTGAAAGGACTGACATGGTTGACGTTTAACCGAGTCCAGGGTTTATCGGGCCATTCCCACAAATCTGAGGGAGCAGCTGGTGGTAATTTTTGTTATTGTTGGCACTCTGAGCACTGCCTCACCAACGCGGCTGCGGCTGCATCCAATCCTGGCCACCACACATAATGTCTCTCCAACATCTTCATTTTGGAAGCCCTGGGATGACCCCAGTGGAGTTCAGCCAGTATCTGGCCGTGACCTTTGCTTGGGACAATGACTCTTGCTATCTCATAATGGAATGTCATTCAATGCAGTGATCTGGTCTTGCTGGGTTCAGAAAGGTTTCTGTTCTGATTGTGATGACCCTTTGCTTCCCCTGTCACCACTGGTTTTGCCAGGACCGGATCTTTTTGCGCCTGCAGTCATTGCCAATGGTGACTGGAAGGATGTCCAGAAAGTTTGAAACCAGAACGGTGTGTATCTGCCAGTGGGAGGTGGCTCAAGGCACCTGCATTTGCTACTTGGTCTCCCAGACAGTGTTCCCACTTGTAATTGTACACGCAGATGTATGGAACTTCCCACCACTGAATCTGTCCTGAAGCTATATAGGACAGGGCCTTGTCCTCTGTGAGTAGGCCTAGCAGGGGTTAATATTACAGATTTACATCTGGAAAGGTATTGGTGGAACTTTCTTACACAAAGACGACCGTCAAACCTCCCTTCTCTATCTGGGCTCTGCATCAGCAAAAGTCCTGGAAGTGTATGCTATTGGGCGTTCCTCTCCTTCGGGCCATCGATGAGCCAATACCACTCCATATGGGGAGGGGTCGTCTGTCAGCACCAAGCCTGACTTGGGATGATTGTGATAGCTACTTCTTCACTTCCTTAAAGTCTACATCTTGGCTATGAAACCATTTCCAAGGTTGACCCTTTTCCAATAGCAAGCGTAAGGCTCCAAGATGGAGGCCAGCTGACATATGAACATTTTGGAATAATTCACCAATCCAAGCAAATACCAAAGCTCTGGTACAGGTGCAGGAGCCAAAAAGCCTTTGATCACCCTCACTTTATGTTCCAACAGGTGTAAGCCAGTCTTGTCAACTCTGTAGCCCAAGTCGGTCACTTGGGGCACCTGAAACACACATTTTATCTTCTAAGGTGTACCTGGTAGAAATGTCTAAGGACTATGACCAAGTTCTCTAGGTGCTCCTTACGGCCTTCCCTGTTATTAGCATTTCATCCAGATAAATGGCAACCTGGGGCAGACCTTGTCAAATGTTCTCTGTCGTCCACTGGCAAGTGGTGTAGGCTGATGATACCCCAAATGGCAGTCTTGTATATTGTATAATCTCCACAAAACCAAGCTGACCCTTTGGCCTTCACAATCGGCACGCCTGGTGCTGCCTCTTCCACAAACTGCCCTGGTTTAATGTTTTCTTTGCTCTCCAACCTCCTGGTTTCTGCCTCCAGCTGAACTAGCTGCTTCACATACGAGACCAGAACTGAAGTTGTTCCCTTTATCTGTAAATGTTCCTCGGTCGGTACAGGTTGTAAGTCTAGGTGAGGCCCAAGGGCTGGAGTACAGACCCAAATTTTCTAACGTTTTTGTTAAACCCAGCCTATGAGTTCTTCTACTCGATTTGGGCGTTTTGCTGTCTCGAGCCTCCATACTGGCAGCAACTACAATGGCCTGTTGGTTTGGATCCTGAAGAAAATGTTAACCATTTGGCCAAGGCTTGGCTTTGTTTTGGGGTATTTCTGTGGGCTCACCTACAGTCCCGCTGTTCAGGATGTGGCCTGAGTGAGGTTATGCAGTTGCCTTCACTCAGATAGTGTAACCCAAGTTCAGTCAGACCGGCGAGGGTGTCCACTTCCATCGGAATATCCGGCAATCCAAATGCTCCACTTGCTGCAGTTTCCAATGACAAAGCCAGTTGTAGTGTCTGTTTGAAGTCCAGTTGAGCTTCAGCTAGTAGGTGCTTCTGCATGGTGACATAATTAATCCCACATATCAAATGGTCTCTCTGCATCTCATTCAGGGTTAAACTAAAGTCACGTGCCTCTGCCTCATCTTGTCTTAACCTCGTCAAAACTTCACAAAACCAATAGCCTCTCAGAATTAGGGGAGACTTACAGTCATAATGCTCCTTAACTAAATCTCTCAATTCTTGAAAGGTTTTGGTATCTGGTGTTGAAGATTATATGACTTTAAGGACCATACAGACACATTCTTGTAAATGAAACAAGACCTTTTACTTGTCCAAGGATGGTTTTCCTACTGGCAGCAAGGTATTGAAACCCTAACTGAAAAGAGCAAGATGTTACAATACACACACAGTTTTTGTACATGTCTGGATTGATGCAAATTGTTCCGTTTGGAAGTTGGATCAGGTGATGGGTGCCTGACACAAAATAGGAACAAGATTTAAAGAACTGAACAAACAAGATGCGGTTACAAATGTACACACGTAGTAATACCACATTATGATAAAGAACAAAAATAAGTGACTAAGTAAGCTAGAACAATGCTCACTACTGCCTGGCCCTAACGAGATCACAGTTTCACCCCATTAACCCTTAGTAAACAGACATGCTCCCACATTGGTCCCTCGGGAAACATTAAGCTCCTACTAACTGAAAAAGCTATGTGTCCACAGGCTGTCAGGAGAATTAATTGTTGTTTTTTAACTTCCTCAATGTCATTTACCCGGAAAAGCTACCAGATTTTTTTCACATACTGGGCCTAGCCTTTGAGTAAACGAGTCAAACTTCCCAAATTATGGCATGATGCCAGAAAAGCTAACTCCCAACTCAAAGATGACTGTTGTGAGGGAGTTTCTTAGGGAGCATTTTTTTTCGCTCATCGCCACTGAAATAACTCCACAGAAGCCAGAATCCCATCACCAAGTTCCCCTTTATTTACACGTGCATCATACTTGACACCAGTCCACCTTCCTGCCGGCCAGCTCTTAGAGTGAACAGACGTTCTGACACTCCTGTTTCTATCTGTCAGCCTGGGCTCCCTGACTGGGGTTATTAACCTGGTCAAATCAGGGAACTCATACTTTATGAGTATCACCTGGCTGGCCTCATTCCAATCATAACACTGACACACAGAAAAATAGATAGAACTCGGGAAAGAGACACACACAGCACAGCAAGAGAGGGACACACACAGGACTGGGGAGAGAGGGATGCACACAGGACCGGGGAGATAGAGATACGCAAAGGGCCGGGGAGAGAGAGATACGCACAGAACCGGGTAGAGAGGGACACACACAGGACCAGGGGGAGAAAGAAAGACACACACAGGACCGGGGACAGAGGGACACACACAGGACAGGGGAGAGAGAGACACATACAGGACCAGGGAGTAGAGAGATACGCACAGGACCGGGGACAGAGGGACACACACAGGACCAGGTAGAGAGGGACATACATAGGACCGGGGAGAGAGGGATGCACACACAGATCCAGGGAGAGAGGGACGCACATAGGACCGAGGACAGAGGGACACACACAGGACAGGGGAGAGAGAGACACACACAGGACCGGGGAGAGAGGGACACACATAGAACCGGGGAGAGAGGGACACACACAGGACTGGGGAGCGAGGGATCCACACATCGATCCGAGGAAGAGGAACACACACGGGACCAGGGAGAGAGAGACACACACAAGACAAGGGAGAGAGACACATATACAGGACTGGGGAGAGAGAGACACATACACAGGACTGGGGAGAGAGAGAGAGACACACACACACACAGGATCGGGGAGAGAGGCACACACCCAGGACCAGGGAAAGAGAGACACACAAGCAGGACTGGGAGAGGGAGACACACAGGACTGGGGAGAGAGGGACACATACAGGACAAGGGAGAGAGAGAGAGAGAGAGAGAGAGACACACACACAGGACTGGAGACAGAGGGGAACACACACACAGGACTGGGGAGAGAGAGAGACACACACACACACAGGACTGGGAGAGAGGAACACGCACAGGTTCGGTGAGAGAGACACACACAGGACCGGGAGATTGGGACACCCACAAATTCAGGGAGAGAGAGGGGCACGCACAGGAACGGGGAGAGAGGGACACGCACACACCCGGCAGTAGAGACACACACACAGGACCGGGGAGCGAGAGACACACACAGGACCGGGGACAGAGGGACATACACAGGACTGGGGAGCAAGGGACCCACACATTGATCCGGAGAGAGAGGGACACAGACAGGACCAGGGAGAGAGAGACACAGACACAGGACTGGGGAGAGAGACACACAGACACAGGACTGGGGAGAGAGAGACACAGACACAGGACCAGGGAAAGAGAGACACAAACCCAGGACCGGGAGAGAGAGACACACACAGGACTGGGGAGAGAGGGACACACACAGGACAGGGGAGAGAGAGACACACATAGGACGGGACACAGAGGGGAAACACACACACAGCACAGGGGAGAGAGAGACACGCACAGGACTGGCAGAGAGGAACATGCACAGGTTCAGGAGAGAGAGATACGCACAGGACTGGGAGACTGGGACACCCACAGGACCGGGGAGAGAGGGACACACACACACCGGGCAGTAGAGACACACACACAGGACCGGGGAGAAAAGCTAACACACAGGACTGGGGAAAGAGAGACAGACTGGCCTCGGGAATGAGAGACAAACTGACCTGGGGAGTGAGAGAGGGACAGACTGGCTTGGGGATTGAGAGACTGACTGGCCTGGAAATTGAGAGACAGACTGGCCTGGGGATTGAGAGTTTATTCCTGATGAAGGGCTTTTGCCCGAAACGTTGATTTCGCTGCTCGTTGGATGCTGCCTGAACTGCTGTGCTCTTCCAGCACCACTAATCCAGTATTTGGTTTTCAGCATCTGCAGTCATTGTTTTTACCTTGGAGATTGAGAGACAGACTGACCTGAAGATTGAGAGACAGACTGACCTGGGAATTGAGAGACAGACTGGCCTGGGAATTGAGAGACAGACTGAGCTGGGAATTGAGAGACAGACTGGCCTGGGAATTGAGAGACAGACTGAGCTGGGAATTGAGAGACAGACTGGCCTGGGAATTGAGAGACAGACTGGCCTGGGAATTGAGAGACAGACTGGCCTGGGAATTGAGAGACAGACTGAGCTAGAGATAGAGAAAGAGACTAGTCTGGGGATAGAGAGACAGACTGGCCTGGGGATAGAGAGACAGATTGGCCTAGACATAGAGAGACAGACTGGCCTGGGGATAGAGAGACAGACTGAGCACAGATAGAGAGACAGACAGAACTGGAGATAGAGAGACAGACTGGCCTGGGGATAGAGAGACAGACTGACCAAGTGAATGAGAGACACACTGACCTGGATATAGAGACAGACTGACTTGGGGAATGATACTGGGAGAGGAGCACTGACAAAAGACAGAGACAGAGAGAGACAGCCCAAATTAGGGAAAGATAGATAGATTCTGGACCGAGAATGACAGAGCTAGGGGCTTGACTGGTTACATGTGAGTGGTTGAACTGGATAAAGAGAGAGAGTGAGAGAGTGAGCAAGAGAGAGAGCTAGAAAAAGAGAAAAAGAAAGATCAGCAAAACTGGGAAAAGAGAAACATACAGAGAGACAGGTTTGGAGAAAGAGAGGGAGTGATGGGATGAGGGAAAGAAAGTGAATTATAGATTCATAGAGTCATTCAGCACAAAAATAGACTCTTTGTTCCAACCAGTCCATGCCAAACATGACCTTATATTAGACTATTCCCAACATATCCCTCCAAACATTTCTTATTCAAGTACTTATATAAATGTCTCTTAAACGTTGTAACTGGACCTACATCCAACCTCTTCTGGAAGTTCATTCCACACATGAACCATTCTCTATGTAAAACAATTGTCCCTCATGTTTGTTTTAAATCTTTCTTTTCTCACCTTAAACTATGCTCCGAGTCTTGAAATTCCCCACCCGAGAAACCGATACCTGCTATTCACCCTCATTACTTTATAAACCTCCACAAGGTCACCTCTCAAACTCCCATGATCCAGTCAAAAGAAATCTGGCCCTATCCAGCCTCTCCTTCGAACTCAAACCATCCATTCTGGGACACACCTTGGTAAATCTTCTTGGAATTCTTTCCAGCATAATAATATCCTTCCTATAGCAGGGAGACCAGAAATGGACACTGATCATGAAAGGAGACAGAAAGGAGTGGGGAAAGGGAGAGAAAGACAGGATTGAGGAAAGAGAGAGAGAGAGAGAGACAGGACTGGGGAAAGAGAGAGAGAGAGACAGACAGGATTGAGGAAAGAGAGAGAGAGAGAGAGACAGGACTGGGGAAAGAGAGAGACAGACAGCACTGGGGAAAGAGAGAGAGAGAGAGACAGGACTGGGGAAAGAGAGAGGCAGACAGGGCTGGGGAAAGAGATAGGGAAAGAGAGAAAGAGACAGGATTGGGGAAAGAGAGAGAGAGAGAGACAGGACTGGGGAAAGAGAGAGGCAGACAGGGCTGGGGAAAGAGATAGGGAAAGAGAGAAAGAGACAGGATTGGGGAAAGAGAGAGAGAGAGAGACAGGATTGGGGAAAGAGAGAGACACACAGGACTGGGGAAAGAGAGAGACAGACAGGACTGGGGAATGAGATAGACAGACAGGACTGGGCAAAGAGAGTGAGAGAGAGAGACAGGACTGCAAAAAGAGAGAGAGAGAGAGAGAAACAGGACTGGGGAAAGGGAGAGACAGATAGGACTGGGGAAAGAGAGACAGAGGATTGGGAAAAGAGAGAATCAGACAGGATTGGGAAAAGAGAGAGAGAGAGACAGGACTGGGGAAAGGGAGAGACAGCCAGGACTGGGGAAAGACAGAGAGAGAGAGAGAGAGAGAGAGAGAGAGAGAGACAGGACTGGGGAAAGAGAGAGAGAGAAACAGGACTGGGGAAAGGGAGAGACAGATAGGATTGGGGAAAGAGAGAGACAGACAGGACTGGGGAATGAGAGACAGTCAGGACTGGGGAAAGAGAGAGACAGACAGGATTGAGAAAAGAGAGAGATAGACAGGATGGGGACAAGAGAGAGAAAGACAGTCTGGTGAAAGAGAGAGACAGACAGGACTGGGGAAAGAGAGAGACAGGACAAGGGAAAGAGGGGGATAGTGAGGACTGGGGAAAGAGAGAGAGGGACAGGATTGGGAAAAGAGAGACAGACAGGATTGGGGAAAGAGAGAGAGAGACAGGACTGGGGAAAGAGAGAGAGAGAGAGAGAGACAGGACTGGGAAAAGAGTGAGACAAACAGGGCTGGGGAAAGAGAGTGACAGACAGGACTGGGAAAAGAAAGAGACAGTCAGGATTGGGAAAAGAGCGAGTCAGACAGGATTGGGGAAAGAGAGAGAGACAGGATGGGGAAAAGAGAGAGACAGACAGTCTGGTGAAAGAGAGACACAGACAGGACTGGGGAAAGAGAGAGACAGACAGGACTGGGGAAAGAGAAGATAGACAGGACTGGGGAAGAGAGAGACAGACAGGATTGGGAAAAGGGAGAGACAGACAGGACTGTGAAAAGAGAGAGAGAGAGACAGGATGGGGAAAAGAGAGACAAACAGGACTGGGGAAAGAGAGAGACAGACAGGACTGGGAAAAGAGAGAGAGAGACAGGATTGGGAAAAGAGAGACAAACAGGATTGGGGAAAGGGAGAGACAGACTGGACTGAGAAAAGAGAGACAAACAGGACTGGGAAAAGAGAGAATCAGACAGGATTGAGGAAAGAGAGAGAGAGAGAGACAGGACTGGGGAAAGACAGAGAGAGAGAGAGAGAGAGAGAGACAGGACTGGGGAAAGAGAGACACAGACAGGATTGGGAAAAAAGAGAGACAGACATGACTGGGGAAAGTGAGAGACAGCGAATGAGAGGGAGCGAGAGAGAGACAGTCAGGACTTGGGAAAGAGAGAGGCAGTCAGGACTGGGGAAAGAGAGAGAGAGAGAGAGAGACAGTGACAGGACTGGGGAAAGAGAGAGAGAGAGCGAGAGAGAGAGACAGTGACAGGACTGGGGAAGGGGAGAGGCAAAAATGGCTGAGCAAAGTGAGAGACAGACAGTTCTGCGGAAAGAGAGAGACAGACAGGACTGGAGAAAGAGAGAGAGAGAGAGAGAGAGAGACAGGACTGGGGAAAGAGAGCGACAGACAGAACGGCGGAAAGAGAGACACAGACAGGACTGGGGAAAGAGAGAGAGAGAGAGACAGGACTGGGGAAAGAGAGAGAAAGAGAGAGAGACAGGACTGGGGAAAGAGAGAGACTGACAGGACTAGAGAAAGAGGGAGGCAAAGAGGTCTGGAGAAAGAGAAAGACAGTCAGGTCTGTGGAAAGAGAGAGACAGACAGGAAGGTGGAACGAGAGAGATAGAGAGGACTGGGGAAAGGGAGAGACAGACAGGACTGGGGAAAGAGAGAGACAGCGAATGAGAGGGAGCGAGAGAGAGACAGTCAAGACTGGGGAAAGAGAGAGAGAGAGAGAGAGAGAGAGTGACAGGACTGGGGAAAGAGAGAGGCTAAGAAGGCTGGGGAAAGTGAGAGACAGACAGGTTTGGGGAAAGGGAGAGACAGCCAGGACTGGAGAAAGAGAGAGACAGTCAGGACTGGGGAAAGAGAGAGACACACAGGACTGGGGAAAGAGAGAGATAGAGACAGACAGGATTGGGGAAAGGGAGAGACAGTCAGGACTGGGGAAAGAGAAAGAGAGAGACAGCCAGGACTGCGGAGAGAGAGAGAGAGAGAGAGAGAGACACACAGGACTGGGGAAAGAGAGAGGCAAAGAGGACTGGAGAAAGTGAGAGAAAGACATAGAACATAGAACATAGAACATAGAACAATACAGCACAGAACAGGCCCTTCGGCCCACGATGTTGTGCCGAACTTCTATCCTAGATTAAGCACCCATCCATGTACCTATCCAAATGCCGCTTAAAGGTCGCCAACACATCTTCCTTCCTAACAGGTATCTCTTCTAGCTTATCAGTCCGTTTCACACTCTCCTCTTCAACAATACGGTCCCTCTCGTTCATAAATACTGAAGAGAAGTACTTGTTCAAGACCTCTCCTATCTCTTCCGACTCAATACACAGTCTCCCACCACTGTCCTTGATCGGACCTACCCTTGTTCTCGTCATTCTCAGGTTTCTCACATACGCATAGAATGCCTTGGGGTTATCCTTGATCCTATCCGCCAGGGATTTTTCATGCCCTCTCTTAGCTCTCCTAATCCCTTTCTTCAGGTCCCTTCTGGCTATCCTGTATCCCTCCACTGCTCTGTCTGAACCTTGTTTCCTCAACCTTATGTAAGCCTCCTTCTTCTTCTTTACTAGACATTCAGCCTCCCTCGTCAACCAAGGCTCCCTCACACGACCATTTCTTTCCTGCCTGATCGGTACATACGTATCAAGGACACGTCGTATCTGCTCCTTGAAAAAGTTCCACATTTCCACCACATCCTTCCCTGACAGCCTATGCTCCCAACGTATGCTCCTCAAATCCTGTCTTACAGCATCGTAATTTCCCTTCCCCCAATTGTAAAAACTTCCTTGTTGTGCGCACCTATCTCTCTCCATAACCAAGGTGAAAGTCACAGAATTGTGGTCGCCATCACCAAAATGTTCACCCACTAACAAGCCCACCACTTGTCCCGGTTCATTACCGAGTACCAAATCCAATATGGCCTCCCCTCTGGTTGGACAATCTACATACTGCGTTAGAAAAGCTTCCTGGACACACTGCACAAACACCGCCCCATCCAATCTACTTGATCTAAAGAGCTTCCAATCAATATTTGGGAAGTTGAAGTCGCCCATGACTACGACCCTGTGGCTTCTGCACCTTTCCAAAATCTGTTTCCCAATCTGTTTCTCCACATCTCTGCTGCTATTGGGGGGCCTATAATAAACACCCAACAAGGTGACTGCACCTTTCCTATTTCTGACTTCAGCCCATACTACCTCCAGAGGCAGATCCCCCTCAAACTTCCTTTCTGCAGCCGTTATACCATTTCTAATTAGCAATGACACCCCCCCTCCTTTTTTACCACCCTCCCTAATCTTACTGAAACATCTGTAACCAGGAACCTCCAACAGCCATTCCTGTCCCTCATCTATCCATGTTTCCGTGATGGCCACAACATCGTAGTCCCAGGTACCGATCCACGCCTTAAGTTCACCCACCTTATTTCTGATACTCCTTGCATTGAAGTATACGCACTTGAGCCCATCTCTGTGTCCGCAAGTAGTCCCTGTCAGTGCTACCTTCTCCACAGCCTCCCTACAGTCTTGGACATCCTGACACACAGCTAGCTTACTTGCTGGACTACAAGTCTGGATCCCATCCCCCTGCCAAATTAGTTTAAACCCCCCCGAAG